>NW_026892013.1:0-18028 GCF_015708825.2 Lethenteron reissneri
ACGTGTGCTCACGACACACACAGAGACGCGTGCTCACGACACACACAGAGACGCGTGCTCACGACACACACAGAGACGCGTGCTCACACACACACAGAGACGCGTGTTCACGACACACACAGAGACGCTGCTCACGACACACACAGAGACGCGTTTCACGACACACACAGAGACGCGTGCTCACGACACACACAGAGCGTGTTCACGACACACCAGAGACGCGTGTTCACGACACACACAGAGACGCGTGCTCACGACACACACAGAGACGCGTGTTCACGACACACACAGACGCGTGTTCACGACACACACAGAGACGTGTGCTCACGACACACACAGAGACGCGTGTTCACGACACACACAGAGACGCGTGTTCACGACACACACAGAGACGCGTGCTCACGACACACACAGAGACGTGCTCACGACACACACAGACGCGTGTTCACGACACACACAGAGACGTGTGCTCACACACACACAGACGCGTGTCACGACACACACAGAGACGCTGCTCACGACACACAGAGACGCGTGCTCACGACACACACAGACGCGTGTTCACGACACACACAGAGACGTGCTCACGACACACACAGACGTGTGCTCACGACACACACAGAGACGCGTGCTCACGACACACACAGAGACGCGTGTTCACGACACACACAGAGACGCGTGCTCACGACACACACAGAGACGCGTGCTCACGACACACACAGAGACGGTGCGCACGACACACAGACGCGTGCTCACGACACACACAGAGACGTGTTCACGACACCACAGAGACGCGTGCTTCACGACACACACAGAGACGCGTGCTCACGACACACACAGAGACGCGTGCTCACGACACACACAGAGACGCGTGTCACGACACACACAGAGACGCGTGCTCACGACACACACAGAGACGCGTGCTCACGACACACACACAGAGACGCGTGCTCACGACACACACACAGAGACGCGTGTTCACGACACACACAGAGACGCGTGCTCACGACACACACAAGAGACGCGTGCTCACGACACACACAGAGACGCGTGCTCACGACACACACAGAGACGCGTGTTCACGACACACACAGAGACGCGTGCTCACACACACACAGACGTGTGCTCACGACACACACACAGAGACGCGTGCTCACGACACGCACACAGACGCGTGCTCACGACACACACAGAGACGCGTGCTCACGACACGCACACAGAGACGCGTGCTCACGACACGCACACAGAGCGCGTTCTCACGACACACCAGAGACGCGTGCTCACGACACACCACAGAGACGCGTGCTCACGACACACACAGAGACGCGTGCTCACGACACACACCGAGACGCGTTGCTCACGACACACCAGAGACCGCGCTCACGACACGCACACAGACGCGTGTTTCACGACACACACAGAGACGCGTGCTCACGACACACACCAGAGACGCGTGTTCACGACACACACAGAGACGCGTGCTCACGACACACACAGAGACGCGTGTCACGACACACACGAGACGCGTACTCACGACACCACACAGAGACGCGTGTTCACGCCACACAGAGACGCGTGCTCACGAACACAACACACACAGAGACCGTGTTCACGACACACACACAGAGACGCGTGTTCACGACACACACAGAGACGCGTTCACGACACACAACAGAGACGCGTGTCACGACACACAGACGTGCTCCGACACACACAGAGACGCGTGTTCACGACACACACAGAGACGCGTGCTCACGACACCCACAGAGACGCGTGTCACGACACACAGAGACGCGTGCTCACGACACCACAGAGACGCGTGTTTCACGACACCACAGAGACGCGTGTTCACGACACACACAGAGACGCGTGCTCACGACACGCACAGAGACGCGTGCTCACGACACCCACAGAGACGCGTGTTCACGACACACACAGAGACATCTCACGACACACAGAGACGCGTGCTCACGACACCGCACAGAGACGCTGTTCACGACACACACAGAGACGCGTGCTCACGACACGCACAGAGATGCGTGTTCACGACACACACAGAGACGCGTGCTCACGACACGCACAGAGACGCGTGCTCACGACACCCACAGAGACGCGTGTTCACGACACACACAGAGACGCGTGCTCACGACACACACATAGACGCGTGCTCACGACGCACAGAGACCGTGTCACGACACGCACACAGAGACGCGTGTTCACGACACACACAGAGACGCGTGTTCACGACACGCACAGAGATGCGTGTTCACGACACACAGAGACGCGTGCTCACGACACGCACAGAGACGCGTGCTCACGACACCCACAGAGACGCGTGTTCACGACACACACAGAGACGCGTGCTCACGACACACACAGAGACGCGTGCTCACGACACACACAGAGACGCGTGTTCACGACACGCACAGAGACGCGTGTTCACGACACACACAGAGACGCGTGCTCACGACACACACAGAGACGCGTGCTCACGACACACACAGAGACGCGTGCTCACGACACACACAAGACGCGTGTTCACGACACCACAGAGACGTGCTCACGACACGCACAGAGACGCGTGTTCACGACACGCACACAGAGACGCGTGTTCACGACACACACAGACGTGTGCTCACGACACCACAGACGTGTGCTCACGACCACACAGAGACGTGTGCTCACGACACACAAGACGCGTGCACGACACACACAGAGACGCGTGCTCACGACACACACAGACGCGTGTTCACGACACACACAGAGACGCGTGCTCACGACCACACACAGAGACGTGTCTCACGACACACACAGAGACGCGTGCTCACGACACACACACAGAGACGCGTGCTCACGACACACACAGAGACGCGTGCTCACGACACACACACAGAGACGCGTGTTCACGACACACAGAGACGCTGCTCCGACACACACAGAGACGCGTGCTTCACCACACACAGAGAGCGTGCTCACGACACACACAGAGACGCGTCTCACGACACACACAGAGACGCGTGTTCACGACACACACAGAGACGCGTGTCACGACACACACAGAGACGTGTTCACGACACCACAGAGACGTGTTCACGACACACAGACGCGTGCTCACGACACACACAAGACGCGTGTTCACGACACACACAGAGACGCGTGCTCACGACACACACAGAGACCGTGCTCACGACCCACAGAGACGCGTGTTCACGACACACACAGAGACGCGTGCTCACGACACGCACAGAGACGTGTTCACGACACCACAGAGACTCGTGTTCACGACACACACAGAGACGCGTGCACGACACACACAGAGACGCGTGCTCACGACACACACAGAGACGCGTGCTCACGACACACAGAGACGCGTGCTCACGACACACACAGAGACCTGTTCACGACACACACAGAGACGCGTGCTCACGACACACACAGACGCTGTCACGACACACACAGAGACGCGTGTCACGACACACACAGAGACGCGTGCTCACGACACACACGAGACGTGTGCTCACGACACACACAGAGACGCGTGTCACGACACACACAGAGACGCGTGCTCACGACACACACAGAGACGCGTGCTCACGACACACACAGAGACGCGTGCTCACGACACACACAGAGACGTGTGCTCACGACACACACAGAGACGTGCTCACGACACACACAGAGACGCGTGCTCACGACACACACAGAGACGCGTGCTCACGACACACACAGAGACGCGTGCTCACGACACACAGAGACGCGTGCTCACGACACACACAGAGACGCGTGTTCACGACACACACAGACGTGTGCTCACGACACACAGAGACGCGTGCTCACGACACACAGACGCGTGCTCACGACACACACAGAGACGCGTGCTCACGACACACAGAGACGCTGCTCACGACACACACAGAGACGCGTGTCACGACACACACAGAGACGCGTGTTCACGACACACACGAGACGCTGCTCACGACACACAGAGAGCGTGTTCTCACGACACACACAGACCGTGCTCACGACACACACAAGAGACGCGTGCTCACGACACACAGAGACGCGTGTGCTCACGACACACACAGAGACGCGTTCACGACACACACAGAGACGCGTGCTCACGACACACACAGAGACGCGTGCTCACGACACACACAGAGACGCGTGCTCCAACACACACGAGACGCGTGTGTCACGACACACAGAGACGCGTGTTCACGACACACAGAGAGCGTGCTCACGACACACACAGAGACGCGTGTTCACGACACACACAGACGCGTGTTCACGACACACACAGAGACGCGTGCTCACGACACACACAGAGACGCGTGTTCACGACACACACAGAGACGCGTGTTCACGACACACACAGAGACGCGTGCTCACGACACACACAGACGCGTGCTCACGACACACACAGACGCGTGTTCACGACACACAGAGACGCGTGCTCACGACACACACAGAGACGCGTGTCACGACACACACGAGACGCGTGTCACGACACAACCAGAGACGCGTGCTCACGACACACACAGACGCGTGTCACGACACACACACAGAGACGTGTGCTCACGACACACAGACGTGTGCTCACGACACACACAGAGACGCGTGCTCACGACACACAGAGACGCGTGCTCACGACACACACAGAGACTCTGCTCACGACACACACAGAGACGTGCTCACGACACACACAGAGACGGGTGCTCACGACACACACAGACGCGTGCTCACGACCACGAGAAGCGTGTTCACGACACACACAGAGACGTGTCACGACACACACACAGACGCGTGCTCACGACACACACAGAGACGTGCTCACGACACACACAGAGACCGTGTCACGACACACACAGAGACGCGTGCTCACGACACACACAGAGAGCGCGTGCTCACGACACACACAGAGACGTGCGTCACGACACACACACAGAGACGCGTGTCACGACACACACAGAGACGCGTGCTCACGACACACACACAGAGACGCGTGCTCACGACACACACAGAGACGCGTGCTCACGACACACACAGAGACGTGTTCACGACACACACAGAGACGCGTGCTCACGACACACACAGACGTGCGCACGACACACACAGAGACGCGTGCTCACGACACACACAGACGCGTGTCACGCCACACACAGAGACGCGTGTTCACGACACACACAGAGACGCGTGTTCACGAGACACACAGAGACGCGTCTCACGACACACAGAGACGCGTGCTCACGACACGCACACAGAGACGCGTGTTCACGACACGCACACAGAGACGCGTGCTCACGACACACACACAGACGCGTGCTCACGACACACACAGAGACGCGTGCTCACGACACACACAGAGACGCGTGTTCACGACACACACAGAGACGCGTGCTCACGACACCACACAGAGACGCGTGTTCACGACACACACACAGAGACGCGTGCTCACGACACGACACAGAGACGCGTGTCACGACACACACAGAGACGCGTGCTCACACACACACAGAGAGCGTGTTCACGACACACACACAGACGCGTGCTCACGACACACACAGAGACGCGTGTTCACGACACACACAGAGCGCGTGTTCACGACACCACAGAGACGCGTGTCACGACACACAGAGACGCGTTTCACGACACACACAGAGACGCGTGCTCACGACACACACAGAGACGCGTGTTCACGACACACACAGAGACGCGTGTCACGACACACACAGAGACGCGTGTTCACGACACACACAGAGACGCGTGCTCACGACACGCACAGAGACGCGTGTTCACGACACACAGAGACGCGTGCTCACGACACACACAGAGACGCGTGCTCACGACACACACAGAGACGCGTGCTCACGACACACACAGAGACGCGTGTTCACGACACACACAGAGACGCGTGCTCACGACACACACAGAGACGCGTGCTCACGACACACACAGAGACGTGTTCACGACACACAGAGACGCGTGCTCACGACACCACAGAGAGTGTCACGACACACAGAGACGTGCTCACGACACACGCACAGAGACGCGTGCTCACGACACACACAGAGACGCGTGTTCACGACACACACAGAGACGCGTGCTCACGACACACACAGAGACGCGTGCTCACGACACCACAGAGACTCGTGTCACGACACACAGAGACGCGTGTCACGACACACACAGAGACGCGTGTCACACACCACAAGACGCGTGTCACGACACACACAGAGACGCGTGCTCACGACACACAGAGACGCTGCTCACGACACCAGAGACGCGTGTCACGACACACACAGAGACGCGTGCTCACGACACACACGAGACGCGTGTTCACGACACACACAGAGACGCGTGTTCACGACACACACGAGACGCGTTCACGACCACACAGAGACGCGTGCTCACGACACACACAGAGACGCGTGCTCACGACACACACAGAGACGCGTGCCACGACACACACAGAGACGCGTGTTCACGACACACAGACGCGTGCTCACGACACGCACAGAGACGCGTGTTCACGACACACACAGAGACGCGTGCTCACGACACACACAGAGACGCGTGCTCACGACACACACAGAGACGCGTGCTCACGACACACACAGAGACGTGCTCACGACACACACAGAGACGCGTGTTCACGACACACACAGAGACGTGCTCACAACACCAAAGACGCGTGTTCACGACACCACACAAGACGCGTGCTCACGACACACACAGAGACGCGTGCACGACACACACAGAGACGCGTGCTCACGACACACACAGAGACGCGTGCTCACGACACACACAGACGCGTGCTCACGACACACACAGAGACGCGTGTTCACGACACACACAGACGCGTGCTCACGACACACACAGAGACGCGTGCTCACGACACACACAGAGACGTGCTCACGACACACACAGACGTGTGCTCACGACACACACAGAGACGCGTGCTCACGACACACAGAGACGCGTGCTCACGACACACACAGAGACGCGTGCTCACGACACACACAGAGACGCGTGCTCACGACACACAGAGAGACGTGTGCTCACGACACACACAGAGCGGTGCTCACGACACACACAGAGACGCGTGTCACGACACACACACAGACGGTGCTCACGACACACACAGACGCGTGTCACGACACACAGAGACGCGTGCTCACGACACACACAGAGACGCGTGCTCACGACACACACACAGACGTGCTCCGACACACACCAGAGACGCGTGTCACGACACACACAGAGACGCGTGTTCACGACACACACAGAGACGCTGCTCACGACACACACAGAGACGCGTGTCACGACACACACGAGACGCGTGTTCACGACACACACACAGAGACGCGTGTCACGACACGCACAGAGACCGTGTTCACGAACACACACACAGAGACCGTGTTCACGACACACACAGAGACCGTGCTCACGACACCACAGAGACGCGTGCTCACGACACACACAGAGACGCGTGTCACGACACCACAAGACGCGTGCTCACGACACACACAGAGACGCGTGCTCACACACACAGAGACGCGTGTTCACGACACCACACAGAGACGCGTGCTCACGACACCACAGACGCGTGTTCACGACACACACAGAGACGTTGCTCACACACCACAGAGACGCGTGTCTCACGACACACACAGAGACGTGCTCACGACACACACAGAGACGCGTGCTCACGACACCACAGAGACCGTGTTCACACCACAACAGAGACGCGTGTCACGACACACACAGAGACGCGTGTTCACGACACACCCAGAGACGTTCACGACACACAGAGACGCGTGTTCACGACACACCAGAGACGTGTTCACGACACACACAGAGACGCGTGCTCACGACACACACAGAGACGCGTGCTCACGACACGCACAGAGACGCGTGTTCACGACACACACAGAGACCGTGTCACGACACACACAGAGACGCGTGTCACGACACACACACAGAGACGGTGCTCACGACACCACACGAGACGCGTGCTCACACACACACAGAGACGCGTGCTCACGACACACACAGAGACGCGTGCTCACGACACACACAGAGACGCGTGCTCACGACACGCACAGAGACGCGTGTTCACGACACGCACACAGAGACGCGTGTTCACGACACACACAGAGACGCGTGCTTCACGACACACACAGAGACGCGTGCTCACGACACACACAGAGACGCGTGCTCACGACACACACAGAGACGCGTGTCACGACACACACAGAGACGCGTGCTCACACACCACAGAGCGCGTGTCACGACACACACAGAGACGTGTGTCACGACACACACAGAGACGCTGCTCAACACACACAGAGACGCGTGCTCACGACACACACAGAGACGCGTGCTCACGACACACACAGAGACGCGTGCTCACGACACACACAGAGACGTGTGCTCACGACACACACAGACGTGTGCTCACGACACACACAGACGCGTGCTCACGACACACACAGAGACGCGTGCTCACGACACACACAGAGACGTGTGCTCACGACACACACAGACGTGCTCACGACACCACAGAGACGCGTGTTCACGACACACACAGACGCGTGCTCACGACACACACAAGAGCTGTTCACGACACACCAGAGACGCGTGTCACGACACACAGAGAGACGTGCTCACGACACACAGAGACGTGCACGACACACAGACGCGTGCTCACGACACACACACAGACGCGTGCTCACGACACACACAGACGTGCTCACGACACCCAAGACGCGTGCTCACACACCACGAGACGCGTGCTCACGACACACACAAGACGCGTGTTCACACACACACAGAGACGCGTGTCACGACACACACAGAGACGCGTGCTCACGACAACCCAGAGACCGTGCTCACGACACACACAGAGACTGTGCTCACGACACACACAGAGCGTGTTCACGACACACACAGAGACGCGTCACGACACACACAGAGACGCGTGTCACGACACACACAGAGACGCGTGTTCACGACACACACAGAGACGCGTGCTCACGACACACACGAGACGCGTGTTCACGACACACACAAGCGCTGTTCACGACACACACAGAGACGCGTGCTCACGACACACACAGAGACGCGTGTCACGACACACACAGAGACGCGTGCTCACGACACGCACAGACGCGTGCTCACGACACACACAGAGACGCTGTTCACGAACGCACAGAGACGCGTGCTCACGACACACACAGAGACGCGTGTTCACGACACACCAGAGACGCGTCTCACGACACCACACAGAGACGCTGTTCACGACACACACAGAGACGCGTGTCGCACGACACACACAGAGACGCGTGCTCACACACACACAGACGCGTGTTCACGACACACACAGAGGCGTGTTCACGACACACACAGAGACGCGTGTCACACGACACACAGAGACGCGTGTTCACGACACACACAGAGACCGTGCTCACGACACACAAGACGCGTGCTCACGACACACACAGAGACGCGTGCTCACGACACACACAGAGACGCTTGTTCACGACACACAGAGACGCGTGCTCACACGCACCAGAGACGCGTGTTCACGACACACACAGAGACGTGTTCACGACACACACAGAGACGCGTGTTCACGACACACACAGAGACGCGTGCTCACGACACACACAGAGACGCGTGCTCACGACACACAGAGACGCGTGCTCACGACACACACAGACGCGTGCTCACGACACACACAGAGACGCGTGCTTCACGACACACACAGAGCGTGTTCACGACACACACAGAGACGTGCTCACGCACACACAGACGCGTGCTCACGACACACACAGACTTGCTCACGACACACACAGAGACGCGTCTCACGACACACACAGAGACGCGTGTTCACGACACACACAGAGACTGTGCTCACGACACACACAGACGCGTGTTCACGACACAACACAGAGACGCGTGTTCACGACACACACAGACGCGTTTCACGACACACAGAGACGCGTGCTCACGACACACACAGAGACGCGTGCTCACGACCCACACAGAGACGTGCTCACGACACACACAGAGACGCGTGCTCACACACACACAGACGCGTGTCACGACACACACAGACGCGTGCTTCACGACACACACAGAGACGTGCTCACGACACCACAGACCGGCTCACGACACACAGAGACGCGTGCTCACGACACACAGAGACGCTTACTCACGACACACACAGAGACGCGTGTTCACGACACACACACAGACGCGTGTTCACGACACACACAGAGACGCGTGCTCACGACACCCAAGACGCGTGCTCACGACACACACAAGAGACGCGTGCTCACGACACACACAGACGCGTGCTCACGAACACACAGAGACGCGTGTTCACGACACACACGAGACGCGTGCTCACGACACACACAGAGACGCGTGTTCACGACACACACAAGACGCGTGCTCACGACACACACAGAGACGCGTGTTCACGACACACACAGAGACGCGTGTTCACGACACACACACAGAGACGCGTGTTCACGACACACACAGACGGTGTTCACGACACACACAGGACGCGTGCTCACGACACACACAGACGCGTGTCACGAACACACAGAGACGCGTGTTCACGACACACACACAGAGACGCGTGTCACGACACACACACAGACGCGTGTGCTCACGACACACACAGAGACGCGTGCTCACGACACACACAGAGACGCGTGCTCACACACACAGAGACGTGTTCACGACACACAGACGCGTGTCACGACACCACACAGACCGTGTTCACGACACACACAGAGACGCGTGCTCACGACACACAGAGACGCGTGCTCACGACACACCAGAGACGCGTGTTCACGACACACACAGAGACCGTGTTCACGACACACAGAGACGCGTGCTCACGACACACACAGAGACGCGTGCTCACGACACACACAGACGCGTGTCACGACACACCAGAGCGTGTCACACACACAGAGACGCGTGTTCACGACACACACAGAGACGCGTGCTCACGCACACACAGAGACGCGTGTTCACGACACACACAGAGACGCGTGCTCACGACACACACAGAGACGCTCACGACACACACAGACGCGTGCTCACGACACACACGAGACGCGTGCTCACGACACACCAGACGCGTGTCACGACACCACACAGAGACGTGTTCACGACACACAGAGACGCGTGTCACGACACACACAGAGACGCGTGCTCACGACACACACAGAGACTCGTTTCACGACACACACAGAGACGCGTGCTCACGACAACACAGAGACGCGTGCTCACGACACACACAGAGACGCGTGTTCACGACACACACAGAGACGCGTGTTCACGACACACACAGAGACGCGTGCTCACGACACACACAGAGACGCGTGCTCACGACACACACAGAGACGCGTGCTCACGACACACACAGAGACGCGTGCTCACGACACACACAGAGACGCGTGCTCACGACACACAGACGCGTGTTCACGACACACACACAGCGACGTGTGCTCACGACACACACAGACGCGTGCTCACGACACACACAGACGTGTGTCACACGAACACACAGAGACCGTGTTCACGACACACCAGAGACGCGTGTTCACGACACACCAGAGACGCTGCTCACGACACACACAGAGACGCGTGTTCACGACACACACAGAGACGCTGTTCACGACACACACAGAGACGCGTGTTCCGACACACACAGAGACGCGTGCTCACGACACGCACACAGAGACGCGTGCTCACGACACACACAGAGACGCGTGCTCACGACACACACAGAGACGCGTGCTCACGACACACACAGACGTGTGCTCACGACACACACAGACGTGTGCTCACGACACACACAGAGACGCGTGCTCACGACACACAGAGACGCGTGCTCACGACACCACAAGACGCGTGCTCACGACACACACACAAGACGCGTGCTCACGACACCACAGAGACGCGTGCTCACGACACACAGAGACGTGTGCTCCGACACACACAGAGACGCGTGTCACGACACACACACAGAGACGCGTGCTCACGACACCACAGAGACGCGTGCTCACGACACACACACGAGACCGTGTTCACGACACACACAGAGACGCGTGCTCACGACACACACAGAGACTCGTGTTCACGACACACACAGAGACGCTGCTCACGACACACACAGACGCGTGTTCACGACACACACAGAGACGCGTGTTCACGACACACACAGAGACCGTGTTTCACGACACACACAGAGACGCGTTCACGACACACACAGAGACGCGTGCACGACACACACAGAGACGCGTGCTCACGACACACACAGAGACGCGTGTTCAACACACCACAGAGACCGTGTCACGACAACACAGAGACGCGTGCTCACGACCACAAGACGCGTGCTCACGACACACACAGAGACGCGTGCTCACGACACACACAGAGACGCGTGTTCACGACACACACAGAGACGCGTGTTCACGACACACAGAGACGCGTGCTCACGACACACACAGAGACGCGTGCTCACGACACACACAGAGACGCGTTGCTCACGAACCACAGAGACGCGTGTTCACGACCACACACAGAGACGTGTTCACGACACACACAGAGACGCGTGCTCACGACACCACAGAGACGCGTGTCACGACACCACAGAGACGCGTGTCACGACACACACAGAACGCGTGTTCACGACACACACAGAGACGCGTGCTCACGACACCACACAGAGACGCGTGCTCACGACACACACAGAGACGTTGCTCACGACACACACAGACGCGTCTCACGACACACACAGAGACGCGTGCTCACACACACACAGACGCGTGCTCACGACACCCACAGAGACGCGTGCTCACGACACACACAGACTGCTCACGACACACACAGAGACGCGTGCTCAGACAAACACTGCACCACACACAGAGACGCGTGTTCACGACACACACAGAGACGCGCACGACACACAGAGACGTTGCACGACACACACAGAGACGCGTGCTTCACAGACACACACAGAGACCTGTTCACGACACACAGAGACGCGTGCTTCACGACACACCCGACGCGTGTTCACGACACACACAGAGACGCTGCTCACGACACACCAGAGACGCGTGTTCACGACCACACAGAGACGCGTGTTCACGACACACACAGACCGTGTTCACGACACACACAGAGACTGCTCACGACACACACAGAGACGCTGTCACGACACACACAGACGCGTGTTCACGACACACACAGAGACGCGTGCTCACGACCACACAGAGACGCGTGCTCACGACCACACAGAGACGTGTCACGACACACACAGAGACGTGCTCACGACACACACAGAGACGCGTGCTCACGACACACACACAGACGCGTGTCACGACACACACAGAGACGCGTGTTCACGACCACACAGAGACGCGTGTTCACGACACACACAGAGCGTGCTCACGACACACACAGACGTGTGCTCACGACACACACAGAGACGCGTGCTCACGACACACACAGAGACGCGTGTTCACGACACACACAGACGCGTGCTCACGACACACACAGACACTGCTCACGACACACACCAGAGACGCGTTCTCACGACCACACAGACGCGTGTCACGACACACACAGAGAGCGTGTTCACGACACACACAGAGACGCGTGTCACACGACACACACACAGAGACGCGTGCTCACGACACACACAGACGCGTGCTCACGACACACACAGAGACGCGTGTTCACGACACACACAGAGACGCGTGCTCACGACACACACAGAGACGCGTGCTCACGACACACACAGAGACGCGTGCTCACGACACACACAGAGACGCGTGTTCACGACACACAGAGACGCGTGCTCACGACACACACAGAGACGCGTGCTCACGACACACACAGAGACGTGTTCCACGACACACACAGAGACTCGTGTCACGACACACACAGAGACGCGTGTTCACGACACACACACAGACGTTTGCTCAGACACACACACAAGACGCGTGCTCACGACACCACAGAGCGCGTGCTCCGACACACACAGAGACGCGTGTTCACGACACAACACAGAGACGCGTGCTCACGACACACACAGACGCGTGCTCACGACACACACAGAGACGCGTGTCACGACACACACAAGAGACGCGTGCTCACGACACACACAGAGACGCGTGCTCACGACACACAGAGACGCGTGCTCACGACACACACAGAGACGCGTGCTCACGACACACACAGAGACGTGCTTCACGACACACACAGAGACGCGTGCTCACTACCACACACAGAGACGCGTTCACGACACACCACGAGACGCGTGCTCACGACACACACACAGAGACGCGTGTCACGACACACAGAGACGCGTGCTCACGACACCACAGAGACGCGTGTCACGACCACACAGAGACGCGTGTCACGACACACACACAGAGACGCGTGTCACGACACACACAGAGACGCGTGCTCACGACCACACACAGAGACGCGGTTCACGACACACACAGAGACGTGTTCACGACACACAGAGACGCGTGCTCACGACACACAGAGACGCGTGCTCACGACACACACAGAGACGCGTGCTCACGACACACAGAGACGCGTGCTCACGCACACACAGAGACGCGTGCTCACGACACACACAGAGACGCGTGCTCCGACACACACAGAGACGCGTGTTCCCGACACCACAGAGACGCGTGCTCACGACACACAGAGACGCGTGTTCACGACACACCAGAGAGCGTGTCACGACACACACAGAGACGCGTGCTCACGACACACACCGAGACGCGTGCTCACGACACACACAGAGACGCGTGTTCACGACACACACAGAGACGCTCTTGCTCACGCACACACAGAGACGCGTGCTCACGACACACACAAGACGCGTGTTCACGACACACAGAGACGCGTGCTCACGACACCCAGAGACGCGTGCCACGACACACACGAGACGCGTGTTCACACACACACGAGACGCTGTTCACGACACACAGAGACGCGTGTCACGACACACACAGAGACGTGTTCACGACCACACAGAGACGCGTGCTCACGACACCACAGAACGCGTGGCTCACACACACACATAGACGCGTGTTCACACACACAGAGACGCGTGCTCACGACACACACGAGACGCTGCTCACGACACACCAGAGACGCGTGTTCACGACACACACAGAGACGCGTGTTCACGACACACACAGAGACGCGTGTCACGACACACACAGACGCGTGCTCACGACCACACAGAGACGCGTGCTCACGACACACACAGAGACGCGTGCTCACGACACACACAGAGACGCGTTTCACGACACACACAGAGACGCGTGCTCACGACACAACCAGAGACGCGTGCTCACGACACACACAGAGACGCGTGCTCACGACACACACAGAGACGCGTGTTCATCACGACACACACAGAGACCGTGCTCACGACACACAGAGACGCGTGTTCACGACACACACAGAGACGTGTTCACGACACCACAAGACGCGTGCCGACACACACAGAGACGCGTGTTAAGACACACAGAGACGCGTGCTCACGACACCACAGAGACCGTGTTCACGACACACACAGAGACGCGTGCTCACGACACACACAGAGACGCGTGCTCACGACACACACAGAGACGCGTGCTCACGACACACACAGAGACGCGTGCTCACGACACACACAGACGTGTGCTCACGACACACACAGAGACGGTGTCCACACACACAGACGCGTGCTCACGACACACACAGACGTGCTCACGACACACACACCGACGTGCTCACGACACACACAGACGTGTGCTCACGACACACACAGAGACGCGTGCTCACGACACACACGAGACTCGTGCTCGACACACACAGAGACGTGTTCTCACGACACACAAGACGCGTGCTCACGACACACCACAGAGACGCGTGCTCACGACACACACAGATACGCGTGCTCACGACACACCACAGAGACGCGTGTTCACGACACACACAGAGACGCGTGTCACGCCACACACAGAGACGCGTTGCTCACGACACACACAGAGACGTGCTCACGACACACACAGAGACGCGTGTCACGACACACACAGAGACGCGGTTCACGACACACACAGAGACGCGTGTTCACGACACACACAGAGACGCTGCTCACGACACACACAGAGACGCGTGCCACGACACACACAGATACGCTGTTCACGACACACACAGAGACGCGTGTTCACGACACACACAGAGACGCGTGCTCACGACACACACAGAGACGCGTGCTCACGACACACACAGAGACTCGGCTCACCAAGACACACACAGAGACGCGTGTCACGACACACACAGAGACGCGTGTCACGACACCACAGAGACGCGTGTTCACGACACCACAGAGACGCTGCTCACGACACACAGAGACGCGTGCTCACGACACACACGAGACGTGTGTCACGACACACACAGAGACGCGTCTCACGACACACACAACGAGACGCGTGCTCACGACACACACGAGACGTTGCTCACGACACACACAGGACGCGTGCTCACGACACACAGAGACGCGTGCTCACGACACACACAGACGCGTGCTCACGACACACACAGAGACGCGTGCTCACGACACACACAGACGTGTGCTCACGACACACACAGAGACGCGTGTTCACGACACACAGAGACGCGTGCTCACGACACACACAGAGACGTGCTCACGACACCACAGAGACGTGCTCACGACACACAGAGACGCGTGCTCACGACACACACAGAGACGCGTGCTCACGACACACACAGAGACGGTGCTCACACACACAGAGACGCGTGCTCACGACACACACAGAGACGTGCTCACGACACACACAGAGACGCGTGTCACGACACACCCAGACGCGTGTTCACGACACACACAGAGACCGTGCTCACGACACACACAGAGACGCGTGCTCACGACACACAGAGACGCGTGTTCACGACACACACAGAGACGCGTGCTCACGACACACACAGAGACGCGTGTTCACGACACACACAGAGACGCGTGTCACGACACACAAGAGACGCGTGCTCACGACACCACAGAGACGCTGTTCACGACACCACAAGACGCGCTCACGAGACACCACCGAGACGCGTGCTCGACACACACAGAGACGCGTGCACGACACACACACAGAGACGCGTGTTCACGACACACACAGAGCGCGTGTCACGACACACACAGAGACGTGCTCACGACACACACAGAGACGCTGTGTCACGACCACACAGAGACGCGTGCTCACGACACCACAGAGACGCGTGTTCACGACACACACAGAGACGCGTGCTCACGACACACACAGAGACTCGTGTTCACGACACACACAGAGACGCGTGTCACGACACACACAGAGACGCGTGCTCACGACACGCACAAGACGCGTGTTCACGACACCACATAGACGCGTGCTCACGCACACACAGAGACGCGTGTTCACGACACACACAGAGACGCGTGCTCCGACACCAACAAGAGCGTGTTCACGACACACACAGAGACGCGTGTTCACGACACACACAGAGACGCGTGCTCACGACACCACAGAGACGCGTGCTCACGACACACACAGAGACGGTGTTCACGACACACACAGACGCGTGCTCACGACACACACAGAGACCGCGTGCTCACGACACACACAGACGCGTGTTCACGACGACCACACAGAGACCGTGTCCCGACACACACAGAGACGCGTGCTCACGACACCACAGAGACGCGTGCTCACGACACACACAGAGACGCTGTCACGACACACAGAGACGCGTGCTCACGTACACACACAGAGACGCGTTTCACGACACACACAGAGCGCGTGTCTCACCGACACACACAGAGACGCGTGCTCACGACACCACAGAGACGCGTGCTCACGACACACACAGAGACGCGTGCTCACGACACACACAGAGACGCTCGTGCTCACGACACCACCACAGAGACGCGTGT
>NW_026892014.1:0-33165 GCF_015708825.2 Lethenteron reissneri
ACTGTATTGAATTGCCGGGTGGCCGTAAGATCTCGTTTCTGCCGTCGCCCTGGGGCGACCTGTTCCTGCCGCCCAGGTGCAGGCGTTGTCCGAGGTATCTGTTGACATTCCACCTGGCTCACAGATGCTTATCCCTTTACGGTATCGGAAGCCTCTGCCTGGTCGGCAAGGTGCAATTGGGGTTTTGTTGTCACCGTCCGCCACCATAATGGCCGGATCGGCGCTGGTTGGGGCGCAGACTATTGTCCGGCCGGACCAGCAGCCATTTTTGCAGGTGCTCAATGCGAGTACCGAGAATGTGTGTGTGCCGGCTGGTACGGTTGTGGCACATGCCACTACGGCGTTTACGGCACGGGATTATCTGGACAGCCAGGTCATGGTTGGTGGTGTTTTGGGCCCTGGGGCCGCAGATAATTGCTGGATCGCCGAATTGTGTGGGGAAAATCCTTCCCTTTCCAGGGAACAACGTTGCGCGCTTCGTAAATTACTATTGAGTTATTCTGACGTGTTTAGCTCCGACGATTTGGACTTGGGACGCACCTCGTTGCTTTACCATCATATTGACACAGGGGGACGCTGCCCCTATTCGGTTAAACTCGCATCAGATGAGTCCGGCGGAGCGAGAGCAGGTTCGAGGGGCAGTGGATGACATGTTGGCTGCGGACATAATATCTCCATCTAACAGCCCATGAGGAGCGCCTGTTGTTTTGGTTAAAAAGAAAGACGGCAAATTGCGATTTTGTGTAGATTTCCGGAAATTGAATAAAATATCTGTGCCAGATGCGTATCCCCTGCCGCGTATGGACGACTCCCTCGATGCCTTGTCGGGGGCCAAGTTCTTCTCAACGCTAGATCTCTCTTTGGGATTCTGGCAGCTTCCCCTTGACGAGCCCTCGCGGGAGAAAACTGCATTCCGTACGCCGCAGGGGTTATTTCAATTCAATTGTCTTCCGATGGGGCTGAATGCTGCCCCTGCCACATTTCAAAGGTTGATGGAGCTGGTATTAACGGGGTTGCAGTGGGAGACATGTCTCATATATTTAGACGATATTATCGTCTTCAGCCGCACATTTGATGAACATTTACGGCGGCTGGAGTCGGTGTTCACGAGGATGCGTTCTGCGAATTTGAAATTTAAGCCTAAGAAATGTCACCTACTGCAACGGTCCGTCCGTTACTTGGGGCATATCGTGAGTGCTGATGGGGTGGCCACGGATCTGGACAAAACAGCGTGCGTCCGGGATTGGCCAACCCCGGCCTCCGTGGGAGATGTGCATCGGTTTTTGGGATTTGCCTCATATTATCGGAGATTTGTTCCGAATTTTGCGACGATCGCGAGGCCCTTGCACCTCCTTACGGGTAAAGGACGAAAATTTGGTTGGGGACCGCCAGAAGAGGCGGCCTTTCAGGGCCTGCGCGATCTATTGGCTACGGCGCCGACATTGGATTATCCGGATTTCGATCACCCCTTCATTCTTGATACGGACGCGAGTGACACGGGCATTGGCGCGGTGTTGTCTCAGTCCAAAGGGGATGTGGAGCGCGTGGTGGCGTACGGTAGCCGGGTTTTGTCTCCTGCAGAAACCCGCTACTGTGTCACTTGCAGGGAACTTTTGGCTGTTGTTTTTTTTCTACGACAATTTCGACCGTACCTCTACGGTCGTTCGTTTATTGTGCGCACGGATCATGCGGTCTTGCAGTATGCTCTTAAGATGGACCAACCATCCGGCCAGTTGGCGCATTGGTTGGACACGCTGCAAGAATTTTCCTTCCAAATTCACCATCGGAAGGGGGTGCGTCATGCGAATGCAGACGCGCTTTCTAGGTTGCCGCAGCGATCCCCTTGCGCGTGTGCGTCGGGGACGCATAGGTGTGCGCCGGTTCAGTCTCCCCCTCAGCCGGTTGCGTTGGCCGTCGAGGTGCCTGATGCTCCAATGGAGCCGGGACCGGCTGATGGGGTTTTGAATCTTCCAAGGTCTGTGTGGATTCGGGAACAAATGTTGGATGAGTCGTTCTTGTCTTTAGGAAACGGTCTGCGGGGGAGTGGGGGTCAGGGTACAGGCGGTGTGCCGGAAACCGCTCTCCGAGATGGTCTGCTCATGTGGAGGGAAGGATTACAGGAACGCTGGCGTCTGGTTGTACCGGCATCCTTGCGGTACGAGTTGATCAGGACTCTGCATTGCGACACGCTCTTACATCTGGGGTGCAGAAGACCCTATTAACGTTGCAGCGACATTATTTTTGGCACGGCATGGCGACAGATGTCGTCGGGCACGTGCGCGCGTGTCCCGATTGTGCCCGGCGAAAGCCACCTAAACATCCTTATGTGCCGCCGATACAGTCTATTCAGGTGTCTCGAGTTAATGAATTGGTGGCACTGGACATTTTGGGACCCTTCCCACCATCTGCGAGGGATAACAAATACTTGCTGGTTGGGGTGGAGTACCTCTCCCGCTGGCCAATGGCCTGGCCGTTGCCCAACCAATCGGCCGCGTCTATTACAGACGCCTTTCTATTTGGGTACGTTATGGACAAGGGGGCGCCGGAGAGGCTCCTCACAGACCAAGGCCGGAATTTTTCTTCTAAATTGTTGGGGGAAGTGTGCGCGGCTCTTGGGACTAAGAAAATACGGACATCTCCATACCACCCGCAAACGGATGGTATGGTCGAACGGCTAAATCGGACCTTGTCCGCCATGTTGTGTCACACGGTGAGTGAACAACAATCAGATTGGGATTTGCACATCCCTGCGGTACTTTCGGCGTACCGGGTGACGCCGCATGCGGCTACAGGATATTCGCCGTTTTTCCTTATGTACGGTCGTGAAAACGTGCCGCCGATGGATGTGCAGTTGGGAACCGGAGTGAGGAGACCTGTTAAGCCACTTCTGGATTACATTCGGGACACCGTTCGCCGGGTCACTGAGGCGCGGGAGGGGGCCCGCATGGCTACGGCCAAAGCCCAGGCCCGGAACGAGCGGTATGCTCGACGCTCCAAGGGGGAGTGCCCCTGGAAGGTTGGGGACCTGGCCTGGCTCCATTGCCCGCAGGTGCGGCCAGGTACCTCTCCTAAATTACATAAACCATGGCAAGGGCCGGTTCGCCTCATCGAGGTTCCCAACCCTCAGTCGGTACGTGTTCGGATTGGATCTCGTCGTTGGTTCGTTCACACGTCGCGCTTGAAGCCATATGTTGCCCCTCTACCTGATGCGTCATCTCCTGATGTTGCCTTGCCGGGGTCTGTTGCTGCCGACTCACCCTTGCCTGTGTCCGTTGATCTTGCAAGTGTGCCTGTCGTGCCTGTTACAGACAGACCGGCCGTGACACCGCAGGGGACGAGGGGCTCTGCTCGGGGGGTGCCTGCCAGGACTGCGGGAACTCCGAGCCCTGCAGCCCTTCCGACCCCGCTGCGAGCACAATCGCGGGACACCTCCGAGGCTGAGCCTTCGGGGATACGGGACCGGGACGTTGGCGGGCCTCCAATAGCGACAGGAGGACTTCCTCCTGTCGCTCTTAAAACCCCGTCACGTTCCCGCTCTGCGGGAGGGCCGCCGACCATCCGGGACAGGCCGGCGACCCACACACGTTCAAAATCCCTTACATTTCGTTGATTGTTAGTGTTGTGTTCTTGTTCTTACTGTTATATTTATTGTATGCTTCGTGTCCTTTAGTGTGTCTCGGTCGTGTTCGCTCGCATGTTGTTCAGAGGTCGGGGCTGGATTTTTCTCTACGGGGAGGGTGGTGTAATGCGGGCGTAAACGACCTTCCGGATGTGACGTCACGGGGGGAGGTTACGTCACGTGGGGGAGAGGGTTCAGGTCTTAAAGGGGAGAAACCAGAAGAGAAGGGAGATTGTTGGAGACTGGAGTAGATTAAGGCCACGCAGGGCAGAGGTTGGTGGGGTGGCGAGATCGCCACACACACAGAGAAGGATCGGCACCGTCGGCCAGCGGTGACCAACCCCGGAGAAGCTGGGAGCAGCGGTGAGGCTGCAGCAGCAGCGGGACTGCTACGGAACAGAGGGAGCAGCGGTGAGGCTGCAGTGAGGGCGGCCGGGGAGACCGCACAAGGAGATCAGCAGCGGGGCTGCTACGGAACAGAGAAAGGCTACGGGAGCGACGGCAGCCTCGGGCTGCCAAGCGGTGGGTCTCTGGAAGAGAGCCGTGTGGGAAAAGTATACGAACCCGAATAAAGAACACCAAGACAGATACAGTGGTCGAGTCCTTTATTACACAACTATTACATTCTCACGACGTTTCGATTGCAACACAAGCAATCGTCATCAGGTGTGAAAACCACGGCAAGAAAATTTGAAAAAAGTGGCGTTTTTTTCTTAAGTCAGCACCACGGACAGCAACTGGTGGTTGTTCAGACGGACGAATCCATCTAGTCACGTTCACGCTAACGGTGCCTTTCAGACCGCACTCCGTTACGCTCATAATCAGTTAGTCACGTTCACGCTTACGGTGACTTTCAGACCGCCAGTCGCTGTCCGCGGTGCTGACGTTAAGAAAAAAAACGCCACTTTTTTCCAATTTTCTTGCCGTGGTTTTCACACCTGATGACGATTGCTTGTGTTGCAATCGAAACGTCGTGAGAATGTAATAGTTGTATTTTGATTATTTCATTATTTCCCTTCTACGTGACTTTACCGAAAGAACCAAGAATATGAATCCCTGCAGTCACGAAATCTTTAAATCGAAAAACTATACATGACACACGACACTCGATACTACGGAATAGGGAGAGAGAAATGGATGGACTGGCCCAGCCACCCCTCTGCATCTGGGCGGTGGAGTGCCACTCACGTGGCCACGGTCGCCCTCCGTGTTTCTCCGCGGTGGCGTGGGGGAGGTGGGGGGTTCATCCCTGCACGCGTGGTGTGGTGGGGGTGGGGGGTGGTTGGGGGTGGGGTGGGGGGTGGTGGAGGGTGGTGGGGGGGGGGTGGGGTGGGGGGGTGGGGTGGGGGGTGTGGGGGGGGTGGGGGTGGGTGGGGTGGGGTGGATTGGTGGTGGTGTGGGGTGGGGGAGTGGTGGGGTGGTGGGGGGTGGGGGGTGGTGGGAGGTGGGGGGTGGGTGGTGGGGGGGGTGGGGTGGTGGGGGGGGGGGTGGGGGGTGGGGGGGGGGGGGGGGGGCGGCGGCGGCTCGTCACACAGACAACCCCGCCGACATCCGCCGACGTCCGCCCGGCGCCCACGAGTGCGGCGCGGGGAGGCGAGCGTGGCGACTCACGTGGGCCACCGGGGCTCGCGCCGTCGGCGGTAGAAGAGCGTGGCCGCCAGGGAGGGACACAGCGAGGATCGCGGCCGGGACAACCCAGCTTGCCCATTCCACCGCCGCTTCTCTGCGTGGCGCAACGATCCCCCGTGTGACGTTAGCGTGCTGCTGTAGCACAACGACAACAACAACCACGACAACCACCGCGACAACAACCACCGCGACAACAACAGGCGCCAGGCTAGGTGCACTTTGAGGCTCGTGCTGCTTGCGCCCAGGCGTTGCGGATTGAGGGAGTGAGATGAAGGGCAGGCAAAGACAAAGTTTGCCCGTAAAGCCCCTAGCAGACTGTTGGGGCAAGTGCTGTGAGCGAGTGTCAGCAACTATGAAGGACGGGAATGCGCCTCTAACTCCTCCTGAGCGAGCAGCAATCACCAGATCATCAGCATACATAACGTGGTTGAGCAATAGGGAGCCGTTGCTTGACCGCACCCAGGCAACGATCAGCCTCCCATTGTATAAAAATTCCTCCGGTAGAGCTATTGAAGTCTTCACAAACTACGTGGTCGAATTAGATGTTAAATGATGTGGGAGCCAGAGGACATCCCTGTCGCACCCCAAGGTGTACAGGGAATGGCTCTGACTCCCGGCCACGTAGTTTCACCTGGGGCCTGCTCACCATCATGAAGGTCCTTAATGAGCGTGAGCAGAGGGTCAGGGACTCCGAAAGCACGAAGAACAACCCAGAGCCCAGGCCTACTGATGGTATTATAGGCCTTGACCAGGTCAATAAAGCAGAGATGTAGGTCTTGTTGGAATTCCCTACACCTCTGCTGTAACAGACGGACAGAAAATATGGCATCTGTGCAGGACCGCCCTTTCCTGAAACCGCATTGGGGCTCCGCAAGCCTCTCCTCAGTGTGCCTGGCAAGGCGATGTTGAATAATCCTTGCCAGGACCTTTCCCGGCACACTGAGGAGTGAGATACCCCTGTAGTTGTTACAGTCTGTGCGGTCCCCCTTCTTAAAAGGGGGACCACCAGGGCATCTTTCCAATCCTGCGGAACCCGTCCAGTGGTCCAGACTGTTGTTATGATGTCATGTTGGGCAGTCTGTGCACAAACGCCACCCTCCCTCAGCATTTCGCTTGGGAGATCATCTCTTCCCGGTGCCTTTCCTGGTCTCAGGCTCTGGATCGCCTTCAGTACTTCCTCAACAGATGGTACCTCAGCCAACCACTCACAGGGGGTGACTTCTTATTCCAATATTTGAGGCACCGCAGCCTCAACAGGGTCATCCCCACTTTTGCCACTTTGTTGTCCAGGCTGAGGGATTTTCCCTCCCCCAGAACCTCACAGAAATGCTCAGCAGCAATCAGCAAACCTGTTCCTGGGAATCAGAGATTGGATCACCGTTCTTTCCCCTAATGGTGTGGCGCTGCAGGTTTCATTTTTTAAATGGAATTAAAGAGCGATTTGTGATCGCGGGCCATTGTAGCAGACTACATCTCTTCAGAATTTCGTAACCATCCATCCTTGCAGCGCCTCACGGCTCTCCAAACCTCCGAGCGAAGGCTGCTGTAAGCCTCCTCATTCTCCGACATGTGATTGCTGTAGCCAATGAAAATAGGCCTGTCGCTTTTTCTCAGCCAGCCTGAACACCTTCTCTGTCAGCCAGAGTCTTTGGGGGACCGTGTACCAAAAGCAGCCATTGCAGCTGCATGAGCCACAGTCCTAAACCTCGCCCATTTCCCCTCGACATCAGGAGTCAGGGACATTGCCAACCACAGCCGCAAGCGATGATTAAATTCTCGCTTGCAACTTTCATCAGCGAGCTGAGACCATGTCACTATGGGTTTGAATGGGGTCCTGGGTGGTGGGTGTATACCCACCACCAGAGTGTAAGAATGGCAGGCACATCGTACAGATGACAAGTCGATGGTCAGTGGGCAGATTAGCTCCACGGTAGGTTCTGGTGTCAAGGACATGGGCCCGCATCGACTGTTCCGTCACTATGTAGTCCAGCAGATGTTCTTGCTTGGACCAGGCATGCATCCAAGTCCATGGGCTGCACAAAAATCGAGCAGCCCCCTTGCCGTTGTTATTGAGCTGATTTGGCCCATGCCTTTCAATCACTCCAGACCAGGTGCCAGCATCATGACCAACTCGGGCACTGAAGTCACCCAACAGGATGACTCTATCCCGAGGGGCCATTTTAGCTAGCACCTGTGGCAGGAGGTCATATAAGGCATCTGACTCATGGGCCTTGCCTGCTTCCCTCCATGGATGTTCGTCTTCGGTGGGGGCATAAGTAACCACGACCACCAATTCTCGCCTCTGGTTGATGGGAAGGCGAGCCCAAAGTAGCCTGTGCTTACAGCTTCCCACAACTCACCGCCACACTCACACGCCCCCTTCATTATTTTGTTCAGAAGAAGAGCCATTCCCTGTTGTTTGGCAGCCTCCTGCCCCAAGTAGAGGACTTTCCACCCCTCATGGTGGCAGGAGCCAGAGCCGGTCGACCAGACCTCCTGAATACCACAAAGATCCAGACGGTACCGGTCCAGCTCCCTACAGAGAAGTGGTAGCCTCTCCTCTGCAATGAGCGTTCGAACATTCCACGTGGCCACAGGCAGTGGTTTTTTGTTGTTTCTGGATGAGCCCTGAGGGTAAGGATTCAGTCTCCTGGCTCCGCCAAATGGGGTTTGGCCAGGAGACGTCCTAACGCCTGCCCCCCCCCCCCGGGGCCTCCGGCACAAGCTTAATAAAAAATTTCACTCGCAGTTTAGTGGTAGATAGTTGAAGGTGGGGGGTTACCAGCCACTCGCACCCGTCCAGAGTCCCCATTTGGCCGCTGTGCTGGTTACCAACGCCATGAAGGGAAGGCCAATCTAAAATTGCCCCTCCCCCCACGGCACTGCCCACCACAGCGTTGCCGTCCGAGGAGGTAGGGGTTGTTTTTGTTGGACTAGGGACACACACGCACACACACACACGCACCAACATTCAGAGATGCAAACAAACTTGTTCATGTGTCCAGTTGCCTGTTCGGACCAAAAATAGTGAGTTTCAAAACCGGCGTCTACATTTGCAAAACGTGAAGAACCAGTGGCATCTACATCTGCAGAACGTGAAGAACCAGTGGCATCTACATCTACAGAACGTGAAGAACCAGTGGCATCTACATCTACAGAACGTGAATGAATCAGTGCATCTACATCTACAGAAGGTGAAGAATCAGTGGCATCTACATCTACAGAACGTGAAGAATCATGGCATCTACATCTACAGAACGTGAAGAACCAGTGGCATCTACAGCTACAGAACGTGAAGAATCGGTGGCATCTACATCTACAGGAACGTGAGAACCAGTGGCATCTACATCTGCAGAACGTGAAGAACCAGTGGCATCTACATCTACAGAACGTGAGAACTGGTGACATCTACATCGTAGAACGTGAAGAACGAGAGGGCATCTACAGAATGTGAAGAACTGGTGACATCTACATCTGTAGAACGTGAAGAACTAGAGGCTCTACGAACGTGAAGACTGGTGACATCTACATCTGTAGAACGTGGAAGAACGAGAGGCATCTACAGAACGTGAAGAATCATGGCATCTACATCACAGACGTGAAGAACGGGTGGCATCTACATCTGCAGAACGTGAAGACCAGTGGCATCTACACTGTAGACGTGAAGAATCAGTGGCTCTACAGAACGTGAAGACCGGTGACATCTACATCTACAGAACGTGAAGAATCAGAGACACATACATCTGCAGAATGTGAAGAACCAGTGGCATCTACATCTGCAGAACGGTGAGAACCAGTGCAACTACATCTGCAGAACATTAAGAACCAGTGGCATCTACATCTACAGAACGTGGAAGAACTTGGTGACATCTACATCTACCGAACGTGAAGAACCAGTGGCATCTACATCTTCCCAGAACGTGAAGAACCAGTGGCATCTACATCTGCAGAACGTGAAGAACCAGTGGCATCTACAGCTGCAGAACGTTAAGAACGAGAGGCATCTACATCTCCAGAACGTGAAGAACCAGTGGCATCTACATCTGCAGAACGTGAAGAACTGGTGACTTACATCTGCAGAACGTGAAAAACCAGTGGCATCTACATCTGCAGAACGGTGAAGACCAGTGGCATCTACATCTACGAACGTGAAAGAACCAGTGGCATCACAGAACGTGAAGAACAGTGGCATCTACATCTGTAGAACTGAAGAACGAGAGGCATCTACATCTGCAGAACGTGAAGAACAGTGGCAGCTACCATCTGCAGAACGTGAAGAACGAGAGGCATCTACATCTGCAGAACGTGAAGAACGAGAGGCATCTACATCTGCAGAACGTGAAGAACGAGAGCATCTACATCTGCAGAACGTGAAGAACGAGAGGCATCTACATCTGCAGAACGTGAAGAACGAGAGGCATCTACATCTGCAGAACGTGAAGAACAAGAGGCATCTACATCTGCAGAACGTGAAGAACGAGAGGCATCTACATCAAAAGAACGTGAAGAACCAGTGGCATCTACATCTACAGAACGTGAAGAACTGGTGGCATCTACATCTGCAGAACGTGAAGAACCAGTGGTATCTACGTCTGCAGAACGTGAAGAACCAGTGACATCTACATCTACAGAACATTAAGAACCAGTGGCATCTACATCTGCAGAACGTGAAGAACCAGTGACATCTACATCTACAGAACATTAAGAACCAGTGGCATCTACGTCTGCAGAACGTGAAGAAGCAGTGACATCTACATCTACAGAACATTAAGAACCAGTGGCATCTACATCTACAGAACGTGAAGAACGAGAGGCATCTACATCTACAGAACGTGAAGAACCGGTGACATCTACATCTACAGAACGTGAAGAATCAGAGACACATACATCTGCAGAATGTGAAGAACCAGTGGCATCTACATCTGCAGAACGTGAAGAACCAGTGGCATCTACATCTGCAGAACATTAAGAACCAGTGGCATCTACATCTACAGAACGTGAAGAACTGGTGACATCTACATCTACAGAACGTGAAGAACCAGTGGCATCTACATCTCCAGAACGTGAAGAACCAGTGGCATCTACATCTGCAGAACGTGAAGAACCAGTGGCATCTACATCTGCAGAACGTGAAGAACGAGAGGCATCTACATCTCCAGAACGTGAAGAACCATTGGCATCTACATCTACAGACGTGAAGAACCAGTGGCATCTACATCTGCAGAACGTGAAGAACTGGTGACATCTACATCTGCAGAACGTGAAGAACCAGTGGCATCTACATCTGCAGAACGTGAAGAACCAGTGGCATCTACATCTGCAGAACGTGAAGACGAGAGGCATCTTACATCTGCAGAACGTGAAGAACGAGAGGCATCTACATCTGCAGAACTTGAAGAACGAGAGGCATCTACATCTGCAGAACGTGAAGAACGAGAGGCATCTACATCTGCAGAACGTGAAGAACGAGAGGCATCTACATCTGCAGAACGTGAAGAACGAGAGGCATCTACATCTGCAGAACGTGAAGAACGAGAGGCATCTACATCAAAAGAACGTGAAAGAACCAGTGGCATCTACATCTACAGAAGGTGAAGAACTGGTGGCATCTACATCTGCAGAACGTGAAGAACCAGTGGTATCTACGTCTGCAGAACGTGAAGAACCAGTGACATCTACATCTACAGAACATTAAGAACCAGTGGCATCTACATCTGCAGAACGTGAAGAACCAGTGACATCTACATCTACAGAACATTAAGAACCAGTGGCATCTACGTCTGCAGAACGTGAAGAAGCAGTGACATCTACATCTAAGAACATTAAGAACCAGTGGCATCTACATCTACAGAACGTGAAGAACGAGAGGCATCTACATCTACAGAACGTGAAGAACTGGTGACATCTACATCTACAGAACGTGAAGAACTGGTGGCATCTACATCTGCAGACGTGAAGAACCAGTGGCATCTACACCTGTAGAACGTGAAGAATCAGTGGCATCTACATCTACAGAACGTGAAGAACCGGTGACATCTACATCTACAGAACGTGAAGAATCAGAGACACATACATCTGCAGAATGTGAAGAACCAGTGGCATCTACATCTGCAGAACGTGAAGAACCAGTGGCATCTACATCTGCAGAACATTAAGAACCAGTGGCATCTACATCTACAGAACGTGAAGAACTGGTGACATCTACATCTACAGAACGTGAAGAACCAGTGGCATCTACATCTCCAGAACGTGAAGAACCAGTGGCATCTACATCTGCAGAACGTGAAGAACCAGTGGCATCTACATCTGCAGAACGTGAAGAACGAGAGGCATCTACATCTCCAGAACGTGAAGAACCAGTGGCATCTACATCTGCAGAACGTGAAGAACTGGTGACATCTACATCTGCAAGAACGTGAAGAACTGGTGACATCTACATCTGCAGAACGTGAAGAACCAGTGGCATCTACATCTGCAGAACGGAAGAACCAGTGGCATCTACATCTACAGAACGTGAAGAACCAGTGGCATCTACATCTACAGAACGTGAAGAACCAGTGGCATCTACATCGTGCAGAACGTGAAGAACGAGAGGCATCTACATCTGCAGAACGTGAAGAACCAGTGGCATCTACATCTGCAGAACGTGAAGAACGAGAGGCATCTACATCTGCAGAACGTGAAGAACGAGAGGCATCTACATCTGCAGAACGTGAAGAACGAGAGGCATCTACATCTGCAGAACGTGAAGAACGAGAGGCATCTACATGCTGCAGAAACGTGAAGAACGAGAGGCATCTACATCTGCAGAACGTGAAGAACGAGAGGCATCTACATCTGCAGAACGTGAAGAACGAGAGGCATCTACATCAAAAGAACGTGAAGAACAGTGGCATCTACATCTACAGAACGTGAAGAACTGGTGGCATCTACATCTGCAGAACGTGAAGAACCAGTGGCATCTACGTCTGCAGAACGTGAAGAACCAGTGACATCTACATCTACAGAACATTAAGAACCAGTGGCATCTACATCTGCAGAACGTGAAGAACCAGTGACATCTACATCTACAGAACATTAAGACCAGTGGCATCTACGTCTGCAGAACGTGAAGAACTAGTGACATCTACAGAACATTAAGAACCAGTGGCATCTACATCTACAGAACGTGAAGAACGAAGAGGCATCTACATCTACAGAACGTGAAGAACCAGTGGCATCTACATCTACAGAACATGAAGAACCAGTGGCATCTACATCTGCAGAACGTGAAGAACCAGTGGCATCTACATATGCAGAACGTGAAGAACGAGAGGCAGAGGAAAGTACAGCAGCCGGGGACGTTATAGGTCGCCCATGCCACAACCAATGACCTTTGATCTCCATAAAAGAACTGGCCCAGATATATTTTACTGCAGTGCTGACCCCGTGGGATTGGTTTGTCTTTCATAATTAGCGGCCACGATCCATCTACTGATAAATGAACCCCCCGCCGGAGACTCCACAAGCCATCGCCATCTTTTGCACAATGATTCATCTGCCTCTATTTCAGCTGTTGGGTAAATAAAAAAACATTGTGGACTTTTCCCACGAATTTTTACTTCCAATTGTGTAGGAAATCCATGCAAACCTCAGGGAGAGAGACACGCAAACTACAAACACACAGCCATCGTCGGGATTCAACCCACAAACTCCTGTGTAACAGTTTAACACGTAGGCTTTCGCGACCAATGTTATTCATAATCAACGTTTTTGGGTTTAGATCGCGTTATTTATAAATGTGTCATAACCCTCCACCACCCGACACGGCCAATAAGTAAAAAAGTGTCACGTTGACAAAAGACAAATAGTTCACTGCTTTAGCCCCCGGTGTGTTGAAGCCACAACATTTACAATTTGAGTACGACGTTTTCTGTGGTAATTTTGTTCAACATCTACAACCAGACTGCTTAGAGACCTGGGAATTAAGGGCCAGAGCCAGCGTTCGGCAATCAGAGCTGTATCGGAGGCGGCAGAAGGCAGCAGTCAGTGGCTCTGGATGAAGAGGAAAGACCCCAGCTGGGCCCCAAAGTGAGAGGGCCAGGAGGTATGCAGTCAACAATGCTTGACTCAGGGAGGAGGACGCCCCTGCCATGCATAGTCCCATGGGATGTTGGCTATCAACAACAAGGCAACTCCTATGACTAATTGGGAATGGGACGCAAGCGTAGGATTGATCACCCTGTCGCTGGCCGCCTTTGGGGAGGGTGTATAGTATGAAAGGCCGAAACACCCTAGGACCCAAAGGTTCACTACTGACGATGCGCTCCCCCAAATTTCACCAGGCTCACTGTTCATGAACTCTTGGAAGTGCTTGCACAAAGGATAATAACATCTCATCCTGTGTTCTTTGGAATCATAATTGCATCCAGCTCATCGGGCAATTCGCCAGAATGTGTAACAGGCGAGGCAGTTCACATTTCGGCGTCACTTGCGGTCACGGCAGAAGGGGGGAGAGGGACTCACCAGCGTTGGCACTTCCGACGCCGGCTGGCGGCGTGCGTGGTGATGGTGTGCTCATGCCGTCGTAGCGGTGACGCGTACTTGTGGTGGTGGTATCGGTGGCGTTGCTGGCGGTGTTTGCGGCGACGGTTTAGTGGTGGTGGCGGCAGTGGTGGTGGCAGTGGTGGCGGCATTGGTGGCGGCAGTGGTGGTGGCAGCAGTGGTGGTGGTGGCATTGGTGGTGGTGGTGGTGGCGGCGGTGGTGGTGGCGGCAGTGGTGGTGGTGGTGGCGGCAGTGGCAGCGGTGGTGGTGGCATTGGTGGTGGTGGCAGCGCGGTGGTGGTGGTGTTGGCGGCGGCATTGGTGGTGGTGGCAGTGGTGGTGGTGGCGGCAGTGGTGGTGGTGGTGTCGGCGGTGATGGTGGCGGCGGTGGTGGTGGTGTGGGCGGTGGTGGTGTCGGCGGTGGTGGCGGTGGTGGTGGCATTGGTGGCGGCAGTGGTGGTGGCGGCAGTGGTGATGGTTTCGGCAGTGGTGGTGGTGTCGGCGGTGGTGGTGGCGGCAGTGGTTGTGGTGTGGGCAGTGGTGGTGGCGGCAGTGGTGGCAGCATTGGTGGTGGCGGCAGTGGTGGTGGTGTGAGCAGTGGTGGTGTGAGCAGTGGTGGTGGCGGCAGTGGTGGTGGTGGTTTCGGCAGTGGTGGTTTCGGCAGTGGTGGTGGTGCGGTGGTGGTGGTGGCGGCAGTGGTTGTGGTGTGGGCGGTGGTGGTGGCGGCAGTGGTGGCGGCATTGGTGGTGGCAGTGTGGTGGTGTGGGCGGTGGTGGTGGCGGCATTGGTGGCGGCAGTGGTGGTGGTGGTGGCGCCCCAGAGGCCACTGCTGCTGCCGTCCGGCGTGGTGCTGGGCCACGCCAGCTCACCGCGTGGCACCGCTCCCGGCTCCGAGCTGCTGCCAGCGACTGTGGGGAGCGGGTTTACCTAAGGGGGGGGGGGGGAAGATAGCGAGTGAGGAGACAGAGCCGAATGACAAGGGAATGCCCTTTTAGGCCCCCCTCTATCTGGCCAAACAAATCTGTTGAGGCAAGCGGTGGCTGGGCACGCGGTGGCTGGGCACGCGGTGGCTGGGCACGCGGTGGCTGGGCATGCGGTGGCTGGGTATGCGGTGACTGGGCACGCGGTGGCTGGGCATGCGGTGAATGGGCACGTGGTGGCTGGGCACGCGGGTGGCTGGGCATGCGGTGGCTGGGCATGCGGGCTACATGACCCAGCCAACACAGCCTGCAGGAGGAGCTCCCTGATGGGACTTTGTCCAGTTCTTTCAAGTATTTGTGAGCTCTTCACACAATCCGGCTTGGTGAAACCCGGATGGATCATCGGCAAGACTGCCTCAAGGTTTCTAACTGGCAAAGATGTTCCATTAACGGAATGGACGTTTCGCAAGCGAGAGAGGGAGGGCACGAACGTGGTCAAGAAGACCGCTGCTGGATTGGAGGGGGCCGGCCTGGCCCCCCCTCCCGCGCCCCCCCCCGCTCACCCAGCACTTGAACGATGACGTTGGCCTAGGATGGTGCCGTGCCGGTTGGAGCTTTCACACTGGTACATGGCGTGTATCCCTTGTGCAGCCCCCTGAGCGTCAGGAAGTCGCCGTCCACGCTTCGCCAGGGCACAGCGGGGGCCTCTGCTCCACCGCACAACGACACGACACTCGGCACGGTTTGGTGCGGCCTTGGCACGATTCGGAAGAATGGCAAAGTTAGTTACGACTCGGCATTATTTGGCATCGTGAATTTTCACAATTTGGCTTAACACCATTGGAACCTCATTTGCCAGTAGAAAATATGATAATTGTTTTTTTACCCTTCTATCTGGCAACAAAACTGACACCTTTTTACAAGGAGTCATGTTTGCATTGACCACAATACCTGCAGTCGTAATGCAAACAAAAAACATAACTCTGATAATGTATGCACTGTCCTTGAAGTTGATTGGTCCACACCCAAGACAGCTTTCCTTAGAGCCTAGTCTCACATGGGTTGTGCGCCTTTTGGCGTCATCTGGTCAAACTTGGCATTATTTGGCATCGTGAATTTTTCACAATTTGGCTTAATTCGGTATGGCTCTGTGATTGGTTGACTGAGCTGCGAGCATGGCCCTGTGATTGGCTGTGAGCGAGCGAGCCAAGTCAGCGAGCGGAGGTCGGCCGCTCCCCGTTCACAGCCCCGGCGTCTCACCGTCGATCGGGACGCCGTTGATGAACCATCGGGCGACCGGTTTAGGGATTCCGTTGGCGAGGCACGCGAGCTTCACGGAGTCCCACGGGGCGTAGACATGCTTCACTCGCCCCGGAGCGATCCAGTAAGGCTTGGCTGTCGCGCCGAGAAAACAAGGAGGGGAGGAGGGTGGTGGTGGTGGAGGAAATTTGCCACACGTGGAAACACCAAGACAAAAATGCCCCACGCAGCCTGTAACAGTAGGGACAGGGTCTGTTAGCGGTAGCAGCACCTCTGGTGGCACACGAGGGGGTGGGTGGCCAGCACCACGCCCGGCCGCCTTTGTCTCTCCAGCAGCGAAGTTTACCGCTACACACACTGCACCGGGGTACTCGTTTGAGGCCGAGCCAACCTAGGGGAGGCCTCAGGAGCGGTTTGAGATAATCGCCGCCAGGACCCGCTAACCGCCGTTCCACCGCTCCTCCCTCCGTCGCCCCGAGAGGCACCTTCCACGGTGACGGTGACGGTGTGCAGAGCTTGGCCCTCGCTGTTGCCGCACGGCACTGGTAGACACCGGCGTCGCTCAACGATGCGTGCCGAATCACCAGCATCCGGTTGAGTCGCCGAGGTGACGTGGTCTTGTGTGAGCTCCCCGCTCACCTTGACCCAGCTCACCCGCGTGTTGGGGCTACGCGCACGCACGTGTATTGTTCAGTAGCGTCGTGTATCAGCCTCGGCAAGTAAGGGTAATGTACCATTTTTACCGGGTAAAAGGGTAAAGGTGTCGGCATGCCAAGGGGTAAGGGTAAAGGGTAGGGTAAAAAGTAGGCTCGTTGCTTTTTACCTTGTACCTTACCTGCTAAAGGGTAAAAGGTAAGGGTAGAGTGATTGTATTGTGGTAAGGTAAAAAGGTAGGGTAAGGTAGGCTCGTTGTTTTACACTTTCCACCTGTACCTTGCCGAGGCCTATCGTGTATAGTATCTGGTGTATAGTGGAGTGACTTAAAGCGTTCGTGACTGCAGGAATTCACATTCTTTGCTCTTTCGGGAAAGCCCCGTAGATAGACAATAATACAAATATCACGACGTTTCGATCGCAACACGAGCAATCGTCATCAGAGCCGCTGAGGGAGGTTCATCAACGGCTGCATCAGCAGCTCTCCCGCAATTTTGTTTCACTTGATGACGATTGCTCGTGTTGCGATTGAAACGTCGTAATATTTTTATAATTTTTCTCTCTACGTGGTTTTACCGGAAGACCCAAAGAATATAGTGTAGTGTATAGTGTAGTGTATAGTAGTGTATAGTAGTATAGTGTAGTGTATAGTGTAGTGTATAGTGTAGTGTAGTGTATAGTGTAGTGTATAGTGTTGTGTATAGTAGTATAGTGTATAGTAGTGTAGTGTATAGTGTAGTGTATAGTGTAGTGCATAGTAGTGTAGTGTATAGTGTAGTGTATAGTGTAGTGTATAGTGTAGTGTATAGTGTAGTGTATAGTGTATAGTGCATGTACTTACAGCCCTTGTACGATGCACACCAGCAGCAGTGCGTCTCCCGAAGCACCAGCTTGCTGCTCGTGTCACCCGCAGGCTCCACGATCAGCGGACGACTCGCGGTACTGCTTTGGGTCTTTCGGTAAAGTCACGTAGGTGAAGAATAAAAAAAAAAATTAAATCACGACGTTTCGATTGCAACACAAGCAATCATCATCAGTGTGACAACCACAGCGAGAATTTTTTACTGAAGTTGGAGACATGCCGGAGTTAAGGGGTCCATGTAAGTCAGAGAGGACGGTGGGGGGGGGAGGGAATAAGGGCGGGGGGGGGGCAAAGCAGCGACACAATTTCAGCCAAAACATGATAGCGCTCAAAACAAAAGCCGCACTGCTAAACGCTGAGGATGCAATTAACTCGGTAAAAATTAACCCGTAAAAACAAAGTTTTTCACTATAAATCCTTTATATGCGTGGCGGCTAGAGTCCTCTCGTCCTCTGGCTTGAGATGGCTGCCACCTATGGGTCAGATGATTGTCTGCCACCATTAAGCAATTGGTAATTAAATATATTAAAAAATACCCTAAACAGTGTAAAATTTTGGGAAAATTTTTTCACGAAAATTAATTGTCACGCACAACGAGTCTGTGTGCAAAATGTCAGCTCGATTGGATCACGGGAAGTGGGTTAAAAAACGACCGAAAGATTTGCACGGTCCTAAGCAAGCAATCAAGCAAGCAAGCAAGTGAACTTAATATAAAGGATTTAAATAGACTAGACCCGGTAAATAAGATGGAACTATGAACAGTTACATTTTATCTGGTTAATAACATCTTTCCAATGATTGCTCAATTTGTATCCATCCTCTCGCTTGAAGTTATGCTTATTTATATATCTGGATGGCTTCATGAACAAATCTTTGATGGTAGCCAGACGGCTTGCAGAGCACTTTTGTCTTGGAGAAAACAATATCATGAGAGCCCACAGCGTTGTAGCAATGGTCAGCTACGGCGGAAGAATTAGTTCTGCCGTGTTTCAGATCTGCCTTGTGCTCGCGGATACGGTCAGAGACATGACGTTTCATTTCCCCAATGTGACAATCACCACAGATGCAACTTAGTTTGTAGACTTCAGGGTATTGCAAGTCAGAAATGATATCCTTCACAGATGGGAATAGATCCCGGATTTTGTGTACTGTATTGAATCGGACCTGGATCTTGTGTTTGTTTAAGATTTTGGAAACGTTTCTAGTAACGCCTGCTATGTATGGTAACGTGATGGTTTTGATCGGCGTCTCAGGGGGTTGTTTCTCCATGGTTGGAGAAACAGCTTTGCAGATAGTGCGGTCCGAGTACCCATTCATCTTGAGGGCCTGGTGGTCGTGTTCCAATTCACTGGCGAGGTGGTGTTGGTCAGAAATGCAGTGGGCCCTATGGTGTAGGGTTTTGAGGAGGGAATTCTTCCGTGCCAGATGGTGGCGGGATTCAGGCTTCAGATAGGAATCTGTGTGGGTGGCTTTCCTGTAGACAGAATGTCCCAAAGAGCCATCTTCGATGGACGAGGTGTGTATATGCGTGCGGATCCATGTATGTGTATGAGCGTGTCTGTGCGTGAATGGGTAGATAGGTAGCATAATGGTCAGCGCTACGCTGCACTACGCTGAGCCCCATTTGTCGGAAAGACAGACCTGTTCATTCAGACGCTGTCTCCCCGACAGACCTGTTCTTCACCTGAGGACGGCTGCTTGCGTTGTGGCCGAAACGTCGTGAGAATTATTTTATAATGTTTTATTTTATTATTTTATTATTTCCCTTCTACGTGACTTTACCGAAAGAACCAAGAAGATTCCCCTCATGGCGTTACTAGACACCACGGTGGCCAAACGGGACCTCCGAACGGGTACGAGGAGGGCTGGTAACCCCTCTACCTTCAATTAATTACCACAAAACTGTGGGAAAATATTCTAGCGAAGCTTGTGCCGGAGGCCTCAGGGGGACAGGTGTCTATGACGTCTCCTGGCTGAGCCCCATTTGGCAGAACCAGGAGACTCAATCTTCACCCTCGGGGTTCCTCCAGAATTCTCACTGCGGAGGAGAGGCTGCCACTCCTCTGGCGGGAGCTGGATTGGTACCGCCTGGATCTGCGGTATTCAGAAGGTCCGATGGACTGGCTCTGGCTCCTGCCACCACGAGGGGTGGACAGTCCTCTACTCAGGGCAGGAGACTGTCAAACAACAGGGAGTGGATCTTCTTCTGAACAAAAGAATGAAGGGGGCGTGGGAGCGTTGCAGTTAGCTGTGGGAAGCTGTAATCCCCAGGCTACTTGGAGCTCGCAATCCCATCAACCGGAGGCGAGGAGTGGTGGTCGTGGTTACTTACGCCCCCACCAAAGATGAACATCCGTGGAGGGATGCAGGCAAGGCCGATGAGTCAGATGCCTTTTATGACATCCTGTCACAGATGCTAGCTGTTGGGTGATTTGAGTGGATCATGATTCTGGCACCTGGTCTGGAGTGATTGGAAGGCATGGGCCAGATCAACTCAATAACAATGGTACCACAGCGCTTGTGCCAGACTATGTGCACGTTGAAGCCATGTGAAGTGTCGAACGACCGCTGGCAGGTGGTCACTGGGCAGACCCAGCAGGTGCCACGGTCGACTGACTGAGATGACTGGTCAATGCACCACCTGTGCCAACTTGCTGTGCTTTCACCATCCGGCGCTTCGCTCGTTGTGAGCGTCGCTCCTCCGCCCTCCGTTGTTGCTGGAGGGCGACTGCCTCCTTCACGAACCTTCTCCAGAGGCCAATCTTGACACCGCTGGTACCAGTCATTGGCAAGTCCACTCAGCTCCGCATCCTCCTGTACCACATAACTTCACCTCTTCTCTAGCCCGTGCTGCACCCGTCTAGCCCCATCTATCCGGCTGAACAAAATCCGTTCAGGCATGCGGTGGCTGGGCATACAGGCTACATGACCCAGCCAATGCAGCTTTGCCTGCCAGAGCTCATCAATGGGACTTGGTCCAGATCATTTCAGGATTTGTGAGCTCCTCACGCAATCCAGTCTGGTTATCCCAGGATGGATCAAAGGCAGGCCAGCCTAAATGTTTCTAACCGGCAAAGATGTTTCATTTAGGGGGAGGGGGTCCACGTGTTGTAAGGATAGAGAAGGGAGGGCATGACTGTGGCCGAGAAGACCTGAAGCTTTGTGTGGAGCGACAGACAAGGAAGCTTCCATACAGCTAATTCCACCCAACTGATTCGGAGTGAGACCTCTGCTGTCAAACCGAAGTCAGTCATGAGCACACTTACCAGGTATGGGAAAGTCTCCACTCTCTCCACAAACAGAAAGATCCCCCGTATAGCCTTAACAGATTGTTGGGGCAAGTGCTGTTAGCGCACACTTATGAAGGCCGGCACGGCACACGAGGGGGTGGGTAGCTAACGCCCAGCTGCCTTTGTCCCCCTAGTGGCGATGTTTACACATCGCACCAGGTACTCATTTGAGGCCGAGTCGACCTGGGGGAGGCCCAGGACCGGTTCAGATAATCTTGACCGGTGTTGGCTGTGAGTGGGAATTTAACTTTATCGCGCTCCCCACAACCACACACACCCACACGCACGCACACACACACACATACACACACGCATACACACACACATACACACACATACACACACATACACACATACACACACACACATACATACACACACACACACATACACGCACACACACATACACACACACCACACACACACATACACACCACGCACACACACACGTACACACACACACATACACACAAACATACACACACACATACACACACACACATACACACACATATCCACACACCACACATACACACATACGCACACACACACACACATACACACACACACACATACACACATACACACACATACACACTACATACACACACACTACACACACACACGCCGATCGCCGCGGTGCCGCCACTCACTGGGTTGAACCGTCAGTGTGAGCGGCTGCTTCTGGATGGTCCCCGCGTGCGGGAAGTGAGCGTAGCACACGTAGTCGTCCCCGTCACTCAGCAGCACGTTGGCGAAGAACAAGTCTCCGTCCAGGCCCTGGGATACTCGCCCATCCAGCGGTACTCTCTCCATGGCTGCAGCGCCAGCGGCACCCCGGGGGACAGGGAGACAGGGGGACAGGGGAGGGGATCAAGGGGATCAGAATATTTATTTAGGACTGTGGAAGGAGGAATTCGATGCAGCTCTTTGTCAAAGATGTAAACCACTAAAGCGCTTCATCATCTTCTTGGTTCTTTCGGTAAAGTCACCACGTAGAAGGGAAGTAATAAAATAATAAAAATAAAACACAATAAAATACAATTCTCACGACGTTTCGGCCACAACGCAAGCAGCCGTCCTCAGGTGAAGACCAGGTCTGTCGAGGCGACAGCGTCTGAATGAAACACCACCATGCTAGGAGCGTATATTTAAGCTGGGTTGGAAGGGGGGGAAAGGGCGCCTTGACAAAAGAATGCATATCAAGAGGCATTTAGCATATTTATGGGAAATGCAGGTATGTGAATAGTACTTATGCCCGTGCATTATGCAGGATTAGCAGCATCAAAGAGAGGGGATATGGGAACTGCAGGAATGTGATTAGTACTACTTATGCCCTGCATTATGCAGGATTAGCAGCATCAAAGGGAGGGGATATGGGAAATGCAGTTATGTGATTAGTACTACTTATGCCCGTGCATTATGCAGGATTAGCAGCATCAAAGAGGGGATATGGGAACTGCAGGAATGTGATTAGTACTACTTATGCCCGTGCATTATGCAGGATTAGCAGCATCAAAGGGAGGGATATGGGAAATGCAGTTATGTGATTAGTACTACTATGCCCGTGCATTGTGCAGGATTAGCAGCATCAAAGGGAGGGGATATGGGAAATGCAGGTATGTGATTAGTACTACTTATGCCCGTGCGTTATGCAGGATTAGCAGCATCAAAGGGAGGGGATATGGGAAATGCAGGTATGTGAGTAGTACTACTTATGCCCGTGCATTATGCAGGATTAGCAGCATCAAAGGGAGGGGATATGGGAAATGCAGGAATGTGATTAGTACTACTTATGCCCGTGCATTGTGCAGGATTAGCAGCATCAAAGGGAGGGGATAATGGGAAATGCAGGAATGTGATTAGTACTACTTGTGCCCGTGCATTGTGCAAGATTAGCAGCATCAAAGGGAGGGATAATGGGAAATGCAGGTACGTGATTAGTACTACTTGTGCCTTCATCATCATCCGCCATGCAAATCATGGAAGCAGCGGCAGATGTGGAGGATGCCTGCAAAAGTGGTGCAAATGTGGTCACCCAGAAGAGACAGCGTACAATGGACAACGCCGCACTGCTTCCGGTCCACAAATAGGACGGAGACATCGCGGCAATGATGCACTCCGCTTCGCTTGCCTGGCTTGCCCACCTCATTGTGAAATTGTAGTCATTGTCTCTGCATCTACATCAGCAGTTGTACAAAAGAAGACCTCCTGCATACCAGGCGAGGTAGTCAACATCTGCTAGCCACCGTGATGATGATGAGAGAGAGACACGCAAACTACAAATATACAGCAGCAGGCGTCGTCTGGGTCGGGATCGAACCCACAACTTCCTGTGTATAAGGCGAGGTAGTCAACATCTCACAGCCACCGTGATGATGATGAGAAGAGACACGCAAACTACAAATATACAGCAGCAGGCGTCGTCTGGGTCGGGATCGAACCCACAACTTCCTGTGCATCAGGCGAGGTAGTCAACATCTCACAGCCACCGTGGTACTCACAGCCGTCCATCCAGAAGACGATGGGAGGAGGAAAGCCTTGGGGAGGCGGCAGCGCAGCACGGCCGGCAAGCCCTCGGTGGCCATGACGGGTTCCAGCTGTTCACGGGCCACAGGGGAGCACCTGCAGGACACAGACAAAACCACCCATGTAGCCTTACACCTCGATTGGAAGTTTCCGTGACTGCAGGGATCCATACTCTTTGGTTCTTTCGGTAGAGTCACGTCGGTATATAATTAATAAAATCACGACGTTTCGGGCGCAACACACAAGCGTCGTCACCAGGTGGGCAAAAGGGCTGCCGTGACAAGAGGCTATATAGGTGCTGAGTAGTTCCGACGGACGTACTCGGAGACGGAGGTAAGTTAGGGCATCCGCCAGGGTTTATTAAAGCTGTTACAATATTACACAGCAGGTACACAACTCCCAGGGGCGAGGGGGTCCTACTCTGAGTCCGGGTCCCTGCCGGCTCGCTCCGGTCTCTCTCGTGTCGCATCGTGGGACTCTACCGACTCCACCGAGCGGAGAGAGAAGCACCTCTACGGCTACCACCGGCTTCTCCCCAGACTCACTATTCGATCCCTCTCACTATCCCTGGTTCCCTCTTCACCCTGCTCACTCTACCCGTTCCCACAGTGACCCCGCTTACGTCACGGGTATCGCTTAAGTACCCCGGGAGACGTGACGTCATCGCACTGAACGGCACACCTGACGTCACGTCCCCATTTTACTCCTCTACATAGGTAAGAGACGGGAGAGGAGCCAAGGAGGAGAGACAGGGAGGGGTGGGGGGTAGGGGGAGTGGAGTGCCGCTAGAGGGATTAAGAAACGAGCAAGGAAATGCCGGGGGGGGGGGGGGGGAGGGAAGTGGGCGGGGCTGGGAGTGGGAAGCTGAAGAAACTGGAGATGCGGATATGAAGGCAACACCATGAAGCAGTGAAGGTTTGACCTGGTTAATAACATCCTTCCAATGATTGCTCAATTTGTATCCATTTCCCGGTTGAAGTTATGTCTATGTTTAGATATCTGCATGGCTTCATGAACAAACCTTTGATCGTAGCCCGAAGGTTTTCAGAGTACCTTGGTCTCGGAAAAAACAATATCATGAGAGCCCACAGCGTTATAGCAATGGTCAGCCACGGCGGAGGAATTAGTTCTGCCGTGTTTCAGATCTGCCTTGTGCTCGCGAACACGGTCCGACACATGCCGTTTCATTTCCCAATGCAACAGCCACCACAGGTGCAACTTAGTTTGCAGACTCCAGGATAATGCATGTCAGGAATGACATCCTTCACCGATGGGATTAGATCACGGATGTTGTGTACTGTACTGAATCGGACCTGGATCTTGTGTTTGTTTAAGATCTTGGAAATATTTTTGGTAACGCCTGCTATGTATGGTAACGTGATGGTTTTGATCGGCATCTCAAGGGGTTGTTTCTCCATGGTTGGAGAAACAGCTTTGCGAATAATGCAGTCCGAGTACCCATTCATCTTGAGGGCCTGGTGGTCGTGTTCCAGCAGCCCTTTTGCCCACTTCACCAATTGTTTCTTGCTGTGGTTGTCCCACCTGGTGACGGTCGCTTGTGTTGGGCCCGAAACGTCGTGATTTATTTTATTTTATACCTACCTGACTTTACCGAAAGACCGTTGGGGTAAGTGCTGTCAGTGAGTAGTAGCACCTGTGAAGACAAAGATCCCCCCTTGTGTAGCCACCCCCTCCACTGCGTCACCGGGTGATCAGCACCACGCCCGGCCGCCTCTGTCTCCCCGGTGGCAAAGTTTACCGCACATCGCACCGGGGACTCGCTTGAGGCCGACTCAACCTTGGGGAGCCCCAGGGCCGGTTCAGTAACAGCAGTTGATTGCTGTACAATTACTACAGCCGGCAGAACGACCGCGCACTGTGTGTGTGGCGTAGCGCTTAGCGTTCTGTGTGTGTGAGTGGTGGCACAGTGGTTAGCGTTCTGTGTGTGTGTGAGTGGTGGCACAGTGGTTAGCGCTGTGTGTGTGGCACAGCAGTTAGCGTTCTGTGTGTGTGTGAGTGGTGGCACAGTGGTTAGCGCTGTGTGTGTGGCACAGTAGTTAGCGTTCTGTGTGTGTGAGTGGTGGCACAGTGGTTAGCGTTCTGTGTGGTAGTCCACGGTCCAAGAGTGGCGTCCCCCCCCCACCCACTTACGCGCCAGCCGCACGGTGATGTTTGGGGTTAGCGTTGTGCCGTCCTGGTTCTCCGCTGAGCAGCGGTAGACGCCCTCGTAGGCCTCTGCGGCTTCGCTGTCGGACTCCGCGGACGCCGCCACCACCGCCGCCATGTCCACGGTGAAGGTGCCCGAGCCATCTCCACGCCGCTTCACGTTAGGGTCGCCGTTCGGGTCAAAGCGCCGGCCGTCCTTACTCCACCGAAACCTCAAGCACAAGCGGGGGGGGGAGAGAGGGAGGGATGTGAGAGATGGAAGGAGGAGAGGGAGGGAGGGGTGGGGAGGAGAGGAGAGGGTGTTGTATATACAGTGAGGGGAAAACAGTATTTGATCCCCTGCTGATTTTGTACGTTTGCCACACTGACAAAGAAATGATCAGTCTATAATTTTAGTGGTAGGTTTATTTGAACAGTAAGAGACAGAATAACGACAACAAATCCAGAAAAACGCATGTCAAAAATGTTATAAATTGATGTGCATTTTAATGAGGGAAATAAGATTTTTTTTATTGTTTATTTTCGTTTCTCTTAATACAACGGTTAAAAGTTCAAAACTGAGCGACGTAGATTAAGTCGACATCATAGTCTGCCAACACACTCACCCAGATTAAAAACTACACTGCAGTCACATTGGTGGCCTTGATTGATTAATTACCTCACATTGTTTCTTGTTGTATCTTGCTATCTACGTGACTTTACCAAAAACCAAGGAATATGAATTCTAGCAGTCAAGAAAGCTGAAGTGAAATTTTAGTTAGATCTCTCGCCTCAGGACATCAAATATAACTCGAGTAAAACAGCACAAATCCCTGGATGCTAAATCACAAATCTTGGATAAACACAAACCAAATAATAATTATGAATCTTAACTTTGGAGCTATCGTGTGTTGACCGACTCTCTGTGTCGTTTTACATAACATTTCGATACTTTGCTAGGTTATTTAATTTTAGTGTGTCTCTTTCTCCCCCTAAGCCTGCTCACTCCTTTTTGTTATACTCATTGACATGTAAATTTCGTCTCTAACCCCCTCCCTCTCGCTGCCTCCGCCCCCCTCTGTCTATTTAAGGCCACCCCACAGAGACGATCACCCCTCTCTGTACCTGTGTTGCCCGCTCTGTGTATCTTGGTGATATCTGTCTGCTTATATGTCTGTCTATAATTTTTTCTGGTTAGATTTTATGTCGCTATTTCATTATACCTGATGATGATTGCTTGTGTTGCAATCGAAACGTCGTATGCTATTATTTAATTTATTATTTTTTCTTTATACGTGACTTTACCGAAAGAACCAAAGAATAATAATTATGAAGTATTCGACCAAGAGTCAACCACAAGGATAAACAAGGCGGAACAGGTCCATCACCCATAACCAAGATAAAATGTATCCCATAGAGAGAGAGAGAGCCTCTGTGAACACTGCTGCAGACATACCTTGAGTCACTTACAGAATCAGAACTACACAAGCGGTACGGTATCAAGCCATGAGAGGTCAAATAATCTTCTTGGTTCTTTCGGTAAAGTCACGTAGAAGGAAAATAATAAAATAATAATAAAACATAATAAAATAATAAACATGAAACATAATAAATAATAAAAATAAAACATAATAAAATAATAAATATTAAACATAATAAAATAATAAAACATAATAAAATAATAAACATAAAACATAATAAAATAATACAAATAAAACATAATAACATTTCGATGTAAAGCTTTCGTGACTGCAGGGATTCATCTTCTTGGTTCTTTCGGTAAAGTCACGTAGAAGGGAAATAATAAATAATAAAAATAATAAAAATAAAACATAATAAATAATTCTCACGACGTTTCGGCCACAACGCATAAGTACATAAATTTGCATACTTTCGGTTAATTCGACATTTTAACATTTTCATTTAATTTTTATTATTTTTTCTTCGAGATTTGAAGCTTTCGTGACTGCAAGGATTCATACTCTTAGTTTTTTCGGTAAAGTCACGTAGGTAAAAAAAAGTGAAATTAAAATTAATAAAAATAAAAGAATAAAAATCACGGTCACAGCAAATTATCTGTATCAAGATATATCTGTATCACTTGATACAGATATATTTTGCTGTGACCGTTTCACCTGAAGACGGAAGCTTGTGTTGCCTCCGAAACGTCGTGATTCTTGTTCCTTTATTTTTATTAATTTTATTTCATTTTTTACCTACGTGACTTTACCGAAAAAACTAAGAGTATTTTATTATTTTATACAAATTTCAAAACCCGACATATACAACAACAAGGGAGGTGGGGAGGTAGCGTACTTGGGCGTTGGGTTGCCATGAGCCTCACACTCCATGACGATCTCGCCCTGCGGGTCCACTACGTAATCCTCCGGCGAATACCGGGTGATGAACGGAGGGCGAGTACCTGCCAGAGATTGATGGGTTAACAAAGCTGTGGCTGCAGCAGTGGCAATAGCAGATTCACACCAACACAGCCAATTCGCGCGGCTTAACGATTTTCAATCAACATGCTAATCTCTCACTAACATGCCAATTTGCACCTGGCAGCCCTTTGATTGGTGGAATACCAACCGCTGTCGGGTTTGCTGCCCACCACTTGCATTGCCATTGGCTGCTGATATTTGGGCGAAGCCCATTTGAAACCCTTACAAAGAGTTTGCCTTGGAAGCTAACCCTCCTTATCCTGAAGACGACCGCTTGTGTTGCGATAGAAACGTCGTAAAATTTCGATTTAAAGCTTTCGTGACTGCAGGAATTCAGCTTCTTGGTTCTTTCGGTAAAGTCACGTAGAAGGGAAATAATAAAATAATAAAATAAAACAATTAAATAATTCTCACGACGTTTCGGCCACAACACAAGCAGCCGTCCTCAGGTGTAGAACAGGTCTGTCGAGAAGACATTCAGACTCTGTCTTCTCGACAGACCTGTTCTACACCTGAGGACGGCTGCTTGCGTTGTGGAAACGTCGTGAGAATTTTATTATGTTTTATGTTTATTATTTTATTATTTCCATTCTACGTGACTTTACCGAAAGAACCAAGAAGATGAAACGTCGTAGTTTAAGTTTTTTGCTATTTTCTTTGAACCTATCTACGCGACTTTACCGAAAACCCCAAAGAATATGAATTCCTGCAGTCACGAAAGCTTCAAGTCAAGATTTAGTTGATAGTCTTTAGTGGACGATTTGGTGGGTGTAGCGTTGAGAGGGGGCATCGTCTCAAGGGGGGTAGCGGTGCAGTTTGCTACTCACGGTCACGGGGCAGGGCGTCGAGGTGGTCACCCAGCACAGCCAACAACAACGACGCCAGAAGAAGGGCGGTGATGAGGAAGGCCTCCATCAGCGGGGGGGGGGGGGACAGAGGGTCAGACTGGGGGCTTCCTTCACTTGGCTAGGAGGAGGGCGTAGAAGGGAGGGAGCAGAGTAGGAGGGGAGCAGGAGGAATTAGAAGCATTTAAACTGCAAGAGGATGAATCCGAAGCGCTATAAAGCTCTTTTTCACACATGTCCAGCTGGGACACTGGGTCAGAACATGACAACAAACACAATACAAAAACACGGTGTGAGTGCAGAGTACAGTAAGAGTAAACAAATCACTTTACAAATATTTACATATATTAAAGGCAAAGTTGTGAATATTATGTGTCTGTTCAAAATGTTTAGCGTATTTCCCGACATGCAACGAACTGGAAATTTGCCATGTGGGTACTTTACTTTCCAGACTGTACACCATGCACACATTATTAAAAATACACTTTTGGGGGGGGGGGGGAGCTCAATAATGCAGAGATTTTTTTGCACAGCAAGTGAACTGTGACGTCACATCTGTCACGTGACCCACGCGTGTGCAGTGTAGTGGTCAGCGCTACGCCGCGCTACGAACCCGGCGACCCGAGTTCGATTCCCGCTCACGGCCACCAGCGATGACGATTATTTAAACCGGTCCTGGGCCTCCCCTAGGTCGACTCAGCCTCAAACGAGTAACTGGTGCGGTGTGTGAACATTGCCACTGGGGAGACAAAGGCGGCCGGGCGTGGTGAATCCAAGTCCCGGGCAAAGCCGGGGGAAGTCCAGCTAGTATACTAATAAATCTAGCCAATGTTTGATGTTGCAGTATAGACAAAACACGGCACTCTAAACGCATTCTTCTAAATGCTGAGGGAAAAACCGGAGGACCCGGAGTAAATTCCATGTGACCACGGGGAGTGAGGCACGTCAACTCCAGATATACAGCAGGTAGTGTCAGTCGGTATCAAACCCACCACCTCCAGTACACCAGGTGACAACCGTGCCAGGTTACACATTCCTGCTGCGGAGGGAGCTGGTAGGAACGTTGGGTTGCTCGCTCAATGGCCTGCAGGGTCAATGGCCAGGGCAATGTGGTGTATTCCGCAAATGTGCCCGACTGTGAGGGCGGGCACAAGCCGGCGTGAGTAGGTTAAACGTTGAGTTTTATAAGGGCACCACGGGGTGACCAGCCCGTCCCCACCCAGCCCCACCCAGCCCCCCCCACCCAGCCCCACCCTTCCCCACCCAGCCCCACCCCTACCACCCCCCACCCACCCCCTCCCCACCCAGCCCCACCCCTCCTACCCAGCCCTCCCCACCCCCCACCCAGCCCCTCCCCACCCAGCCTCACCCCTCCCACCCCCCACCCAGCCCCTCCCCACCCAACCCCTCCCTGCACGACGGACGGACACAACAATCCCCTGTGGGCTGGTGGAACCAGTGGGTTCCTACCAGTCAAAGACCTCCTTTGCAAGGGACACTTGGATGCACGCTCATTATTGATGGTCACGTGCTCCTGCGTAGAGCGCAGAATGTTTACATTTCACATCGGCTGCATTTCATCCAGTGGCACCGATTTTTGAAACCAGATCAATAATACGTATAACCCGTAAAAACAAATTTTTTCACTATAAATCCTTTATATGCGTGGCGGCTAGAGTCCTCTCATCCTCTGGCTTGAGATGGCTGCCACCTATGGGTCAGATGATTGTCTGCCAGTATTAAGGAATTGGTAATTAAATATTTAATTTGTTTTCCCTAAAAAGTGTAAAATTTTGGAAAAAAAATTTCACGAACATTAATTGTCTCGCACAACGAGTATGTGTGCAAAATGTCAGCTCGATTGGATCACGGGAAGTGGGTTAAAAAACGACCGAAAGATTTGCATGGTCGTAAGCAAGCAAGCACGCAAGCAAGCGAACTTAATATAAAGGATTTAAAACCCAACATTGATTATCCCCAGCAAACAGGGCAACGCTGCATCAGCCACAGCTCCAGGTTTCTCCCATCACTTAAAGAGCCCCCGAGTGAGAACACCCTCCAGGATAGAGAGAGACCAACACAGCAGCACTTGCACGTCTGCGCGAGTGCTGTGTGGTGTGAAACAATTGTCACGGGAGGAAATATCAAGTTACATTTCGATTTAAAGCTTTCGTGACTGCAGGGATTCATCTTCTTGGTTTTTTCGGTAAAGTCACGTAGAAGGGAAGTAATAAAATAATACAAATAAAACATAATAAAATAATTCTCACGACGTTTCGGCTACAACGCAAGCAGCCGTCTTCAGGTGAAGAATGAGACACTGCCAAGCTAGGAGCTTTAACAAAAGAATGTGCACATCAAGAGGGATTTAGCTTGCTAAACCCCTCTTGATGTGCACAACACAAGAATGTGCATATCAAGAGGGGTTTAGCTTGCTAAACCCCTCTTGTGCACAACACAAGAATGTGCATATCAAGAGGGATTTAGCTTGCTAAACCCCTCTTGATGTGCACAACACAAGAATGTTTAGCAAGCTAAATCCCTCTTGATGTGCACAACACAAGAATGTGCACATCAAGAGGGGTTTAGCTTGCTAAACCCCTCTTGATGTGCACAACACAAGAATGTGCATATCAAGAGGGGTTTAGCTTGCTAAACCCCTCTTGATGTGCACAACACAAGAATGTGCACATCAAGAGGGGTTTAGCTTGCTAAACCCCTCTTGATGTGCACAACACAAGAATGTGCATATCAAGAGGGGTTTAGCTTGCTAAACCCCTCTTGATGTGCACAACACAAGAATGTGCATATCAAGAGGGGTTTAGCTTGCTAAACCCCTCTTGATGTGCACAACACAAGAATGTGCACACCAAGAGGGGTTTAGCTTGCTAAACCCCTCTTGATGTGCACAACACAAGAATGTGCACATCAAGAGGGATTTAGCTTGCTAAACCCCTCTTGATGTGCACAACACAAGAATGTTTAGCAAGCTAAATCCCTCTTGATGTGCACAACACAAGAATGTGCACATCAAGAGGGGTTTAGCTTGCTAAACCCCTCTTGATGTGCACAACACAAGAATGTGCATATCAAGAGGGGTTTAGCTTGCTAAACCCCTCTTGATGTGCACAACACAAGAATGTGCACACCAAGAGGGGTTTAGCTTGCTAAACCCCTCTTGATGTGCACAACACAAGAATGTGCACATCAAGAGGGATTTAGCTTGCTAAACCCCTCTTAAGGCTCTCTTCTTCTTCCACCTCCAACCCAGCTTATATACAAGCTCCAAGCTTGGCAGTGTCTCATTCTTCACCTGAAGACGGCTGCTTGCGTTGTGGCCGAAACGTCGTGCGAATTATTTTATTGTTTTATTTTTATTATTTTATTACTACCTTCTACATGACTTTACCGAAAAAACAAGAAGAAAAATATCAAGTTGACAAGGCCTCAACACGTCACTCACCGGCGCAACGCTGCGTAGATGTCTGGGGGGGGTCTTGAGCTCTTTTCTGTGTCCTCATGTGGTGGGGGTGGGGGTGGTGGAAATCCAACGTTTCGTGCCTCTACCACAGGCAGGCGAACGCGTGCGGCTGTGATCGCGTGGAGCCTTGGCAGAGCGCTTTTAGAAAACGTAGCGCGGATAGGAGAACACGTGAGCGCGAATCACAATCTGTAGAATTGATAAGCACCGCCCATTGACAGCACTGCCCATGGAGTGACGTAGGTAGACACGTGCTACAGGCAGCAGGAACAATGTCCCACACTGCTGCCCACCAGGGATCACGTGTCTGTCTGACTGGCTGTCGTGCATAAATAAATATATAATACACACAGCTCTTTGATTGGTGGAGACCTACTGCCGGGTACGGAGAGGGGAGGGGCCTAAGGGAGGGGGGTCAGGGGAGGGGTCTAGGGGGGGCCGATAGTGAAGGGGGCTGGCTACCTGGCTACCTCAAGTCACGTGATCTTGTACACAGCAGGTAGGAACAGCAGTTCCACACCGCTGCCCACCAGGGATTATTTGTCTGTCTGTCGTGCATGGCCCCTCCCAAACACGTACGCTCTCGGATTGGTTGAAGTGCGTCACGTGACCACGAGCCAGCAGCCAACCAGAGGTGCGCCCCTCCCGGATTGGTTGAGCCAAGTTCCTACCTGCCCACTCCGAAGGAACGTGTCTTCGGTAAAGTCACGTGGGTAGAAGTAAACAAAATCAATCACGGCGTGTCGACAGCAACACAAGCCTCGTGCTGCTGGCAGCAGACATCGCGGCAATCGCGATTTTCACCTGAACACGATCGCTTGTGTTGCTATCGAAACGTCGTGATAATGTTTCTTTATTTCTACCTACGTGACTTTACCGAAAGAACCAAAGAGTATAGATTCCTGCAGTCACAAAAGCTTCAAATCAAGAATGTTTCAGCTTCTAAGGCAGCCTGAATAGTGAGTCA
>NW_026892015.1:0-33797 GCF_015708825.2 Lethenteron reissneri
CTGCATAGACACAGCCTTGCCCTATACTGCGTTAAAACACAGTAATGCCCTTCACTGCATAGACACAGCCTTGCCCTATACTGCGTTAAACACCAGTAATGCCCTTCACTGCATAGACACAGCCTTGCCCTATACTGCGTTAAAACACAGTAATGCCCTTCACTGCATAGACACAGCCTTGCCCTTCACTGCGTTAAAACACAGTAATGCCCTTCACTGCATATACACAGCCTTGCCCTATACTGCGTTAAAACACAGTAATGCCCTTCACTGCATAGACACAGCCTTGCCCTGTACTGCGTTAAAACACAGTAATGCCCTTCACTGCTAGACAGCCTTGCCCTGTACTGCGTTAAAACACAGTAATGCCCTTCACTGCATAGACACAGCCTTGCCCTATACTGCGTTAAAACACAGTAATGCCCTTCACTGCATAGACAGCCTTGCCCTTCACTGCGTTAAAACACAGTAATGCCCTTCACTGCATACACAGCCTTGCCCTATACTGCGTTAAAACACAGTAATGCCCTTCACTGCATAGACACAGCCTTGCCCTGTACTGCGTTAAAACACAGTAATGCCCTTCACTGCATAGACAGCCTTGCCCTGTACTGCGTTAAAACACAGTAATGCCCTTCACTGCATAGACACAGCCTTGCCCTGTACTGCGTTAAAACACAGTAATGCCCTTCACTGCATAGACACAGCCTTGCCCTGTACTGCGTTAAAACACAGTAATGCCCTTCACTGCATAGACAGCCTTGCCCTGTACTGCGTTAAAACACAGTAATGCCCTTCACTGCATAGACACAGCCTTGCCCTGTACTGCGTTAAAACACAGTAATGCCCTTCACTGCATAGACACAGCCTTGCCCTGTACTGCGTTAAAACACAGTAATGCCCTTCACTGCATATACACAGCCTTGCCCTGTACTGCGTTAAAACACAGTAATGCCCTTCACTGCATACACAGCATTGCCCTGTACTGCGTTAAAACACAGTAATGCCCTTCACTGCATATACACAGCCTTGCCCTGTACTGCGTTAAAACACAGTAATGCCCTTCACTACTATACACAGCCTTGCCCTGTACTGCGTTAAAACACAGTAATGCCCTTCACTGCATAGACAGCCTTGGATACTGCGTTAAAACACAGTAATGCCCTTCACTGCATAGACAGCCTTGCCCTGTACTGCGTTAAACACAGTAATGCCCTTCACTGCATAGACACAGCCTTGCCCTGTACTGCGTTAAAACACAGTAATGCCCTTCACTGCATAGACAGCCTTGCCCTGTACTGCGTTAAAACACAGTAATGCCCTTCACTGCATAGACACAGCCTTGCCCTGTACTGCGTTAAAACACAGTAATGCCCTTCACTGCATAGACACAGCCTTGCCCTGTACTGCGTTAAAACACAGTAATGCCCTTCACTGCAAGACAGCCTTGCCCTGTACAACATTGACACAGTAATGCCCTTCACTGCATGGACACAGCCTTGCCCTGTACACTGACACAGTAATGCCCTTCACTGCATATACACAGCCTTGCCCTGTACTGCGTTAAAACACAGTAATGCCCTTCACTGCATATACACAGCCTTGCCCTGTACTGCGTTAAAACACAGTAATGCCCTTCACTGCAAGAAAGCCTTGCCCTGTACAACATTGACACAGTAATGCCCTTCACTGCATATACACAGCCTTGCCCTGTATGCGTTAAAACACAGTAATGCCCTTCACTGCATAGACAGCCTTGCCCTGTACAACATTGACACAGTAATGCCCTTCACTGCATATACACAGCCTTGCCCTGTACTACATTGACACAATAATGACCTTCACTGCATATACACAGCCTTGCCCTGTACAACATTGACACAGTAATGCCCTTCACTGCATATACACAGCCTTGGCCTGTACTACATTGACACAATAATGCCCTTCACTGCATAGACACAGCTTGCCCTGTACAACATTGACACAGTAATGCCCTTCACTGCATATACACAGCCTTGCCCTGTACTGTGTTAAAACACAGTAATGCCCTTCACTGCATAGACAGCCTTGCCCTGTACAACATTGACACTAATGCCCTTCACTGATTGGACACAGCCTTGCCCTGTACTACATTGACACAGTAATGCTTTCACTGCATATAGTCTTGCTTTTTGCTGCACATCCTTGCCAGTACTGCATAGACACAATAATGCCCTGTGCTGCATTTACACAATAATGCCCTTCAATGCATGGACACAGCCTTGCCATGGACTGAATAGACATAGTAATGCCCTCCACTGCATAGACACAGTAAAGTCATTCACTGTATATACACTGTAAAGCCCTTTACTGCATAGACAGTCTTGTCTGTAATGCAGCCTTGCCCTGTTCTGCATTGACAAAGCATTGCCCTCTACTGTAGCATTACCCAATACTGCATTAATACAGCCCCCTTCACTGCATAGAAGTGATATTTACTGCATGGACTTACCCTCGACTGCACGCACCTCCATGCCTTTAAATCATGGCCATGCCTTCACTGAATATGCCTGCCCCTTTCACTGGTAAACCTTCCCTTCATTGCTCACCCTCGTGCTTTACTGCCTTTATCTACCGTGTTGATACGGAAATGCCCCCCCCCCCCCCCCCCACTGAACGGGCTCGTGTGCATTAGGGCTCATCAGTGAGATATGCCCAGGTACAGACTGCCAGTGCGAGAGCACGGGGCACCAGCGTTCTTGTCACGCCACGGGATGAAGAATCCTCGTCTGAACTCTCGCCGCCTCCGTGCAGTAACAAAGACTTCTTTGCGTTGGAGAACGGCTCGCGGAAGATGATGTCGCAGAGCTACCTCTGAGGCACGCAACAGAGGGCGGCGCTCTGCGTATGAGAGTCAACGTTCACCACAAAGCGGGTTCAACTGATGTGCAGTATATATATAATTCTTAGAGGTGACATTTAGGATGCAGAACTAAATTGAATGTGGTGGCGTATTTGTGGTGCTGTCATTGGATGACCACCGACCGGGCTGAGACAACTGGATTCGAAGCCAGGGTCTCTCTGAGCGTCGCCGGTCTCAGAGCCGCCGTGAGCCATCCGGTCACTTCCTGACAGCGGATTGTTTTTGTAACAGCCCAAGAAGGACATTTGAAAAATTTGGTAATGAAATGTATCCATAATCGAATTTTTATGAAAAAAAATATAATGGTAACCAGTTTTGTCCCGTCTCACCAAAAGGGACTCTTCGATAAGCTATCGGCCGTGTGTGTAAGTGGCATTCACATTAACCTTTCCTTATGTCAACGCGGTATATCGTCTCTCCACGATCCAAAAAATGAGCACCTATTCTGTGAGAAGTTAACGCTAGTTTTTTTTTTTACTATGAAGGTAACACCTGCCACATGAATGTGGAATTGGAGACTGGTTTCTTACATGGACCACCAGGGCTTGCCGGGCGTCATCGGTGTGTGGCTGCAAGTTGTGGCTAGTGGGGAGCGGTAGTGTAGCGGTAGTGTAGCGGTTAGCGCGCTGCGCTACAAACCCGGCGACCTGAGTTCGATTCCCGCTCATGGCCAACGCCAGTGACAATTATCTGAATGGGTCCTAGGTCTCCCCTAGGTCGACTCGGCCTCAAATGAGTAACTGATGATGGATGCTTCTGTTGCTCCCGAACGTGATTTATTTATTTGATACCTACGTGACTTACCGAAAGAACCAAAGAGTATGGTGCAGTGTGTAAACATCGCCACTAGCGAGACAAAGCGGTCAGGCATGGTGTTGGGACACCCACCTCCTCGTGTGTCATTCGGGGCCTCATAGGTGCTCGCTTTCAGCACTTGCCCCAACAGTCTGTTACAGGCTATACGGGGGATATTTGTCTTTGGTGTGACCAGGAGATGTCGAAGTGTCACCTCCTCTTGTGTTGTTAGCTCCCACGCGAAGCTTAAACGCTCATCAGGCGAATTGGCCAGACCATCCCAATGTAGCAAGACCCCCCCCACACCACCAGCTTAAAAAAGAGACTTGTGCATTCTAATGATGCTGTAAAATTACTGGAAATCAGTTCATACTTCGAACTTGAAAAATCCAAATGCCAGAAGTATTAAAAATGCTCATCTTGTGACTCGGTGAGGCATTCCTGGGTAAATAATTGGCATACTTATCAGAAGGTAATAATTGGCACACGAGAGAATGTGGAACTTTCTGGAAGCTGGCTTGATGCCACGAACGGGGGCCCCATTGACATCTCTTTGGAGGAACTGCCAAAACACATCCATCATCGCACCCCCCGCATCGTCTCGGCAGTAGTCGCCCCGCTTGACGATGGCAATTGAGACGTGGTCACGTTCTCCGCCGAAAAAAAAATATAAATCTGACGAAAGGGGACGTTTCCAGATCGCCGTTGAACAATTGACACCCTCGTGGTACTTAAAAAAAAAATGACGTTCGCTTTTTTTACGGGGCGCGACGTCTCTTTGATTTCGCACCTTGCGGATGTTCACGTGCTCGGGTGCGCCACCCAGATTTGCCAGTGTTAGCAAGCCTGACCCTTGCACACCCCCCACCAACCACCCCTCTCTTCCCTGAAGCCACTGTGTGCCGCACCGGTTTTGCTGATGACGGGCCAACGCTGCCGTTGGGGACCCCTAATGTACTCGAACAACGGTTTTGCAGGCGAGGAAATTTGGGCTGCCCTCATTGCGCAGCCGCTCGTAAAACGGCTTGTCGTTCGACGTTTCAGGCTGCATCATTACCCAGCCCCCCCCCCCCCCTTTCAATCACCATTACCGCCCATCGGCATCGATCGGTGAAATATTTATTGTTAGTCAATCGCGGAATTGAACGGTGGTCAAACAGTGTCGGGACAAAAATATCACCACCGTGGCGTCGGTTATAAATCTGTGCCAAACACAGTGTCGGGAAAAATATGATCGTGTTTACGGAGGGATTTGGAAGATTGGGCTGCGCCAACTGATAAGACACACCCCTGGAGCCATCATGCGACTCCGGGTATGCGGAGCAGAATGCTCCATGCCCAAGTTTCCCAGTTGCTAGTGATATGCTCAGGTGCAATGGCCTGCGGGAGCGGATACAACAGAGCTACCTCTCATGATCCCTTCAAGTGAACCCTGAGGTGTACACACACAGTAGATGGCAGCACTTTCCCACCCACTGTTGAATGTTCATGGCGTGGCAGTCAAACCGATGTTTTCATTCTCAGAAGCTGGATTTTGGCCAAACGAAGCACGGTCCCCAATTTAGTTGCGGTGAGTTTTAGTTGTGTGCAGTAATCACTGTCCGCATCGCACGCATACTCACAGCATTTGCACTGTTCACCTCAGGAGCTGCCTTCATTCAACCGATGAGTGAAACGAGTTCGTTTGAAAAATTCCCCTTTACGAAACAAGCCGTGCAGTTTGGGGGGGCGGGGGGGGCGGCAGGCGCAAAGCTGAACGTTGATGGGGGCGATGACGTGGCGCTGAGCGTCGAGCTCAGTGGGCCTTATCTGGTGAAATAAAAAATATATATATATAATGTTCAGGATCTAAATTTCGAGGTCTGCTAGCAACGACAAGAAGACTTCAGGCGAGAGTTTGTGTAATTTTTACTATTACTCCTCTGTGGATGGATTGTAGACTACATTGGTTGACTATATGGTCCATAGTTTGGGGTGGCATGATTATGATCATACTGTGGCTTGTCTTTATGAGTCTCGATTGATACCTGTGTCTCTGTGGGTCTCTATATATTTTCATGGGTCTCTAATTTTCTCTGAGCCTCTTCCTATACCTGTGTGTCTGTATGTGTTTACTATATGGTTCATAGTTTGTGTTGCATCGCCACAATCACACGGTGGCGTGTCTTAAATGTTTCTCTATGAGTATCTATGTCTCTATGGGTATCCTATGCATTGTCGTGGGTGTATAATGTATCTCTATGAGTCTCTGCGTATCTCTGTGTATCTATATGGTACATATAGGGCTACATTTGGTTGATAGCTTCACCAGTGTCTTCGAGGAATGTCCAAAGCCAGCAGGTGCGATGTTTTGGGGATCGATTGAGGTATTTATTCTGCACGTCCACGTTATTCCACTGTTCACCAGCATTCTTCCGGATCTGGGTGAGATCTAAAATGGAGATTCTGTATCGAAACTGGTCTGTAGCTGAGAGATGGCTAGGCAAGAACGAGCGCGTTAGGCAAGCCGGGCCTTAGTCGCGTGACTCAATATCGCCGCGACTACTTTGTCAACATTTAAGCAAGCAGGGTGCGGGATGAGGAGATGGCATGGCGTGTAATCCAGGCGGGATTGTAATATGTCCGATCGCAGCTGTGCGTATGCAGCATGCAGCGGGCATGGACCGTGCCGCTACGAATCTCTGAGCGGATCGCCGCTTGAGAGTCGAGGATTCACAACCTTACCGTAAGCAGAAACCGGATGTGAACAACTGCTCGCAACTCGTTGCAGAGACGTCCATGTGTGAAGCGGTTCAGTTGCGTGCAATCAAGTCGCGTAGCCAAATCGCTGAAGTGTGGACCCAGCTGTAGGGAGTTGACGACGCCGCTGCTGCTTCTGCTGCGTGTTTCTGCGCTGTGAGCGAGCAGACCCCAAGAGGAGACCATGGCGTCGGAGCCGCCCCCACCGTACCAGGAGCCCTACCCCGTGGGCCCCTCGGTGCCCACCGCCCCGTCGGCAACCCCCGCCCCCAAGGGGCCTCCAGGAATGACTGGGCCATTGCTCGGTGACACCAAGTCGATGCCACAGCCCGGACAAGGTCGGCATCGCCAGGGTCTCCAGTGTCTCCAGATCTCTCCCATCTGTGCCTGCGTCTCACGTTTGTCTGTCCCAGTGTGTCTTTGTGTCTCCAGCTTGTCCCCTGTGTCTCTGTGTCTGCCTCACGGCGTCCTTGCATCATTTGTGTGTCTCTGTGCATTGTACGTAAGGGTGATTGCAATGTTTCGGTTGGACTTCCCGACAGGAAATGACAACGGAAGTCTTAAATTATTACGGCGATAGTCATGATGAACGGTTAAAGGTGTGATTGAGTGGGGCTGGTATGTTTATACCTATGTATGTTGAACTTCTTTTACATCATACCTAGTCAACTGTGCAAATCGGAGGTACAGGGGAAGGACAACAAACTACACCAATAGCATATGGACAGCGAAAGACAGAGCCATTTGTTTAGCCTTGTAATCCACAGTGGCCTACAAGCCAATTGCTGTTAGCGGCGCCTCGCATGGTTCGGTGGTGTGGCCAGCACCCTAGTTGGCCGTGTTGGTTCCCTAGTCCTGATGGTTACACACGGCACCCACCAGACACTCATGTGTGGCTGAGTTGCCCTCGGCGAGACCTCCAGGACCAGTGGCCGCGAATCGAACTGAGGTCGCCGGGTTCGTAGCGTGATGTGCGGATCCACCGCACCGCCGCTCTCCCCTAATCGGAGGTGCGGGATAAGGACTGTAAACTCCACACAAAAAGCAGTTCTCAAGAAATGGGTTTGTCAATCGAGATGATTTAAAAGTGCATCGCTCCAGTGGCTTCCTAATATCCGAAGGAAGAGGTTTCCAGACGGCCGCAGAAGCGCACACAAAGTGCGCGATGCGGTAACCCTCTTTGTTCGATGGCCAGCCAAAAGCCGCTGTGAGGATGACCCAAGTTCGCATGATGGTTTCTGCTTCTTGACAAGATCAGCAAGGTGGTGGGAGAGCGGCTGTAGTAGCAACCACCGTGATGATTGGAGAGGCGAGGAGGAGAACGCGACTCGATGGTGGGAGATTGGCCTCAGTAAATCCGCGAGCACCCCCGTCTCTATCAACAGTGGACTCTGTCCCGAGGCGAGTGCACCCATGCAGCTGTTAATTATTCATCTTTAAAAAAAATATTTTTTGAAGAAGTGGTCTAGAATTGGAGAGATACTTTGGGGGCAAAGTAGCTCTCCAATTCAGTCTAACACGTAGGCTGTCGCGAACAGTATTATCCAAAATAAATGGGGTTTTTTGGGTTAGATCCATTGCCGAGGTGGCGCTGTACGGCTCTACGGCGGTGTTTTTCTGGTCTCGCCCGATTCCGCCCAGTATCTTTTGCATTCGGCGGACGACGTTTCGCTCTGCCTGCCGTGGGAGCTTTTTTTTCCGGGAACCGAATTCTCCCTCGGCGTCATTCTCTTCAGGAGCTTAGTTTCGGTCACCCGAGCACCCGCTGGGTTCGGTTTCCTGAAGGAGCTCGCGGCACGCGCAGCGGATCGCCGGCACACACGGCGCGTCGTATCAACAAGGCTCGATTATTACAACTCGCTACTCTACGGGAAGTTTGGCAAAAACATTACCAAGTTGCGGCTTGTAAAAAACTCTTTGGCACGTGTCGTGACGGGTACTGCAAAGTGCCGACCATGTCCATGCAGTGCTCGCCTAGCTGCGTTGGCTTCCGGTTGCCGAACGAATACGTTATAAGGTCGCACTCATTACACGTGAAGTGCTTGCCACAATTTCGATTTTAAGCTTTCGTGACTGCAGGGATTCATCTTCTTGGTTCTTTCGGTAAAGTCACGTAGAAGGGAAGTAATACAATAATAAAAATAAAACATAATAAAACAATTCTCACGCCGTTTCGGCCACAACGCAAGCAGCCGTCCTCAGGTGAAAACCAGGTCTGTCGAGGCGACAGCGTCTGAATGAAACAGCACACGTGCTTGGAGCATATATATAAGCTGAGTTGGAAGGGGGGAAAAGGGCGCCTTGACAGAAGAATATGCATATCAAGAGGAATTTAGCATATTTATGGGAAATGCAGATATGTGATTAGTACTACTTATGACCGTGCATTATGCAGGATTAGCAGCATCAAAGGGAAGGGATATGGGAAATGCAGGTATGTGATTAGTACTACTTATGCCCGTGCATTATGCAGATTAGCAGCATCAAAGGGAGGGGATATGGGAAATGCAGGTATGTGAATATTACTACTTATGCCCGTGCATTATGCAGGATTAGCAGCATCAAAGATAGGGGATAGGGGTAGCATTAATAAAGGGAAGGAGTGTTAATAGTATGTAGCTGCAGTAACTAAAACCACCACGTAAACAACTAAAGTATAAACTGCATAGTATCATCAGTATACTAAATATACTCTACAATAAGCTGAGTTACAGTAAGTAATACATTACAATTCTACGTCGTAAAAAATATCTAATATGCTTCCATCTAAACTTTATTCTCTTACATCACACGAGTCTACACCGTACTATATACTGCCATAGACAAACCCAACATTAAATTATATACTGTATTGCTATAAACCACCTTATACATTGTAATATTACACTATGTATTATTCTACCCACCCTAATGTATATAACACTGCTGAAGAAGATGCTTGCCACAAATGAACCACAAGAGCTTGCTGATTTCGTCAAGGAGTGTAAACCATCATCACGCTAACTCCAGTTATCCTCGCAACAGCTTTTAGCTAACCATCAAACAAAGACGGTCACCACATCGAACGCTTTCAGATGCACTTCTCTGGCCGTCGGCTGTACTCTGCCTTCCGATATCAGGAAGCCACTGGAGCGATGCACTTTTAAATCTAGATTGAAAGCTAATTTCTTTAGCATTTCTTTTTGTGTTTAGGTCATTGCCCTTTCCCCGCACCTCCAATTTAGTGCGGTTGCCTACATACGGTGCGAAAGAAGTTCAACATACACACGTACGTACGAATGGCACGTCGCGGCCTAAACCCAAACGCGCATCGCTTATTGGGTGACGCATTTCGACGCGAGAGCAAAAGGACGAGTATCGCCCCCTTCATCAACACTTCTTGACAACAACGGCGACAATAACAACAACCACAAAAAGGTTCGTCAAAATGCAACTGCGCCTGATTCATTATTTGTTTCTTTCGTTTGATCTCGTGGGTGCAAGTATCGGTTACTTTTTTTTTTAAACTACCACCACACACCCGACAGAGCCAATCAAACAAGGTGGTCACGTGGCAGAGGTCGCCAAACGGGTTTTGATTCCTTACCCGTACCCGGCCGCACCAGGGTCGCCAACGGGTACCCGTACCCGGCCGTACCCGTACCCGGCCGTACCCGTACCCGGCCGTACACCGTACCCTACTCGTACCCGGCCGGGTACGGGTAGGGTACGGGTATCGGGTACCTGATTGCGACCTCTGGGATGAAGCCATGTTGCAGGCGCGGGTGGGTTGATTCTAGGAACTTGAATTGTGAGAAGAGACAAGACGTTGGGAAATGAGTGACAAACGGTGACTCACCAGTGACTCACGGCCTACCCGTACTCGGCCGCACCAGGGTCGCAAACGGGTACCCGTACCCGGCCGGGTAGCCGGGTATCGGGTAGGGTACGGGTATCGGGTACCCGGTTGCGACCTCTGTCACGTGGGAGGCAAATGTGCCACCTTTTATCATTTATTTAACGAATGCTTTTACACAATTAGAGCACCAGATATATACCAGAGAGTTAGTGGATGTCAGCCCACGTAACCACACAGCAATGCAACAGCCTACTCCTCAAGCACGTGCAGGGCAACCGATCCGCCTGGCGCGCTCTGACGCACCTGACGCACTTCACGTGCCACCTGATTTGGTTTGTTGATTTCGTCGAACATTTCGGTGGAGGTCGCGTTCAGCCTCACTGGGCGTTGGCAACAGCTGCGCGCTCGCTGGGAGTCAACTAATCACGAATCACAAGATGCTCGTTCAATGAAAAGAAATCGGCTAAACATACCAATCAATGCCCACCTGAATAAATAAAAAAGCATCTTCTCGATGAAGCTTTTCTGAATGAGCAAGTTGACATTAATATACTAATTATAAGAATTTTTATTATAATTATGCAAGCATTTTACCGCATCATAGAGGATGTCCAACGGGGAGATGGAGCGATGAAACCGGTTGGTGCCCCAAGCTATCGTCGATGTAACCTCGTACGAGGGATTTTCAGCATTGTTACATCGCACGGTTTTGTGAGGGGTGGTGGCGGCAATGGCGTCTTGGGAGGGAGGCCTGGATCCAGCAGTAGATTGACCATGGCTGCTTATGATGATGGTGGATGATGATGGATATGTTTGTTGAACTTCTTTCGCACCGTACAAAGCCAACCGTGCTATTCGGTATTATGATCGTGCAATTGTTTACCAACAAATAGTTGTCGTCGATAAGCCGTTATTGCCCCGAGCAGGGCCTCCATGAATGGCACAGTCCGCATCAAACGCAGTAACCATGATAAGTATCATTATTTAGCAAATGTTTACAAAGATATTGGGGAAGTAGATGATCTAAAAGCGGGGATATGTTCTGGTCTCAGCTGCGCGATGTGCAGAGCAGATAATGGCCGCTGTTATTACTGCTGTCGCGGGTCGCTGGTGACAGCGGGGCGCCCGTTCGTAGCGTCCAGGCGTGGTCGTGGCAGAGGGGGCGCGGGGATGTGCAAGGGGCTGGGATCTGCGGTCTAGTTGTGGTCAGGCGCGCGAACACGGGCCGTGACCAATTAAAAGCGTGCGCGACGCGCGATAGTGAAGAGGACGTGGATCTGGGTGCGTGTCCGTGCGTGCGTGGGGAAGTGGGCGCGTGTCCGTGCGTGCGTGCGTGGGGAAGTGGGCGCGCGCACGAGCGCGAGCGTGGCTCGAGGGGTTGCGCAGCGATCGGCACACTGCCCGAGGAAACTCGATCTGCCGCTGACGGCCAACTTCGCCGGCGAATATCTGAACCGGTCTTGGGCCTCCCCTAGCTCGATTAAGCCTTAAAAATTTGTACCAGCGTGTAAACATCGGCACCGGGGAGACAAAGGCGGCCGGGGCGCGGTGTTGGTCACCCATCCTCTCGTGTGCCATGCCGGCCTTCATAGGTGCTGCTTGCGAACGGCACTCGCCCTAACAGTCTGTTACAGGCTATGCGGGGCGATCTTTGTCTTTACATGCGTGTGTGTGCGTGTTCACGTGTGTCGCTGCAGATGGACAGTTCCCCGTGCAGACTCAGCCCAGCTGGTTCCCAGCCCTCCCCCCGTACTCTGCCACCCCACCCACCATGGGCCCCCCCCAGCAGGGGTACCCAACGTCCCCCGGCGAGTATGGACCAGGTACGCCTTCCGGGCCACGGGAATGTGGAATGGGCACCGCCGTTGGTGATGAGAGCCGCGCGTCGCGCGTTCGTTCAGGGCGTGGAGGTGCCTTACTTCATGGCGAACGCTGTTATTCTCTGTGTAATCCTGTGCGTGTTGTGTAGCTATTGTAATTGTAATCGTAGAATGCGATTGAAATCGCATAATGCGGTTGTAATTGTATGTTGTAATTGTATCATGTAATTGTATATTGTAATTGTGATCATGTATAATAGTATTGTAATCGTACAATGCAATTGGAATTGTATACAGGTGGTGGCCCCCCGTTTTTATGATACAATGCGATCCCGAAAATCCCCCCCCCCGTCGTTGGAAAGCGGTACCCCTATTTTCCCCGTAGACGGTGGAGAGGGGAGAAACAACGCTTGCCGATGTGTTTTTCCTTTCATCGGCCGTACGTAACAGGGCTCAACGGGAAAACATCCACCAAAGCAAAGCGCTCGAGAATAACGAAACCGCCACGCGCCAAGTCACGTCGGAAGGCAGACCCCCCCCCCCCCGCTCCCGCTCACGCGCCGTTCGTGTCGGGAGACGCGTCGCACGTCGAGTTTGGGCGCCGTTAAGATCGACCCGTTGGTGGCGTGTTGTGTAGGCGTCGCGGAAGTGCAGATCGTTTGTGAAAATCGGACCACCGTCGTAAAACCGGAGGCAGTCCGCCGATGCGATTTCGTCGAATCGTGACGCTCCGTTTGTGCGCGGCGTGGCTCAACGACCGTGCAAGCGCTCAACCCCAGGCCTTGGCATCAGAACCTTGACTAAAATCATCAGAATCCTTATTGAGGCTGGAGGCGGAGGAATCTGATGAGCTACGAAGCGCTTTTTCACAGACGTCCAATCAGGGGCGGGCGGGCGGGCAGGTCGTCAAGTTGCACCAAACAAACGAATACAACGGCCGTTGTGAGCGCACGATAGGGGAAACGTCGTAAGCAAGTGGATGATACGTAAATAAGTGAATGTAAATAAAGTATAGGAGTACAACAATCGGACACGGGTGCACATCCCCTGGTGCCTCTACGAACAAAGCCGACTCAATAAGGCAACCTTTGTTTGGCTACTGTACCCTCCTTGTTGAATTTTTTTTCAACCGAGTACCACCTTGCCTTACCCAACACGGTTCTGAGAAATAAATGCGTGAATAATGACCATCGATAGTTTAACCAATTGTCAATTTTGTGAGGCATTCTAATTCGCTAGTATACTGCAAGCAAATAACATCAATTCAACGGGACGCTTTGCATACGTGGCGTAGTTTGTTCGTGCTCGTTTACGATCAATGAGTTTAGAAAGGTATTTGATATCGTTCTCAGTTACCATATGGATAAAATATTCTCGTAGTTATTATGCATGCGTGATTATTCACCAGTGACTCTCATGTATGATATCACTTCACACATTTATAGATCCCCTCATGTACCCCCTGGGACGTTGCCACGTACCCCCAAGGGTCTGCGTATCCCCGATTAGAATTGATATACGGCAGCAGGCACCATTTAATTAGATATGTGTGCGTGTGAGTTTGACTGCAGTGTTATGGTCAATGTTTACGGTATATTTTACATTGATTTTTGCGTAACTGTCATTACTGTCTTGATTTGAAGCTTTCGTGACTGCAGGAATCCATACTCTTTGGTTCTTTTGGTAAAGTCATGTAGGTAGATTAATAAAATAACATTATTTTAATTTTATTTTTCTACGTACTTTATTTTATTATATTTTTCTACCTACGTGACTTTACCGAGTGAACCAAAGAGTATGTCATTACTGTGTTTGCTATATGTGTGTGCTGCAGTGGCGAGATGTTAACTGCCTCGCCAGGTAGGCAGAAGGTCGTGGATTCGGTCCCGACCCTGACGCCTGCTGTATATGTGGAGTTTGCGTGTCTCTCTCCCCGTGGTCGCGTGGATTTTTCTCCGGTTCCTCCGGTTTTTTACGTCCACATTTTGGAACATGCGCTTAGAGTAATCGGCTGTTGTAATTTTCCACATGGATAAGCCACTACGTTGAGCAAAAATTTGTGGCCAGGTCGCTTCTGATAAAAAAGAGCGATGGGGCCGTCCATAAATGACGTCATGCACCTGGGGGGGGGGGGGGTCAGACATTTGTGACGGTGTGTGACGAGGGGGGGGGGGGTGAGAAATGTGACGTCACATCAACATGCGCAACTTTAAATAAATATAGACAACACGTTCTACTTAATTAAATAGACTTTTTAATAAATGTTTTCTCCTCCAACATCAGAGTGCAGCAGCACATTAAATACGCACTACAATGACAATAGTTTAAAGCAATTTGAAGCATGTTTTATTTGGGGGGGGGGGCAGAGCTTTGTGACGTCATATTTGAGCTCCGTTGGCTTTAATTGGTTAAAAAAAAATGGAGAACGGTGCGCTGGTTCAATTTTCTGCTCATGGCCAACACCAATAACGATTATTTGAATCGCCCTTTGGCCTCCCCTAGGTCAACTTGGCCTCAAGTGAGTACCTTGTGCGGTGTGCAAACATCACCACTGGGGAGACAAAGGCGGCCGGGCGTGGTTCTGGCCACCCACTCCCTCGTGTGCCGTGCTGACCTTCATAGGTGCTCGCTAACAGCAGTTGCCCCAAAAGTATGTTCAGGCAAAATGAGGGATCTTTGTCTTTGTGTTTGACTACATGCTGATGTTCATTGTATCAGTGTGTTCTGTACAGTACATGTTACATTATTAATTAGTTTGCGTAAGTGTCATTACATGTTTGCTTTGTGTGTGTTATAGTGATTGCGTAGTGGTAATGTAGTGGTTATTGCTTTGCGCTATGAACCCAGCGACCGAGTTCGATTCCCGCTCACGGCTAACACCGGTGACGATGATCTGAACCGGTCCTGGGCCTCTCCTAGGTCGACTCGGCCTCAAATGAGTACCTGGTGCGGTGTGTAAACATCGCCACTCGGGAGACAAACACGGCCGGGCGTGGTGCTGGTTACCCACCGCCTCGTGTGCCGTGCCGGCCTTCATAGGCGCTCGCTTACTGCACTTGGCCCAACAGTCTGTTACAAGCTACGGGGGGGGGGGGGGGTCTTTACCTTTGTGTGTATGTTGTGTTTGTACACCGCGTCATTACGTGTTTGGCGTCTCGTCACCTGACACTCTGGACACCCTTGCCAAAACGAGATGTTCCATCTGAAAGGGATGGTGCAGGCGAATGCATTTTCATCTTATGTATATCAATCACCAACAACAACAACAACCACCACAACAATGGTAAATCAACAGCGTCCCCCTCTCCGCCCTGCCTCCCCCTCCGTTCTCCGACCAGCCTTCTACCCGCCGCAGCCCGTGGGCCCCTACCCTGCGTACGGCCAGCCCTTGGCGGCAGGGGGGCCCGGCGGTCCCGCGGGCCCCACGATGGTCGTGCCGTCGGCGGCGGGCCAGGCGCTGACGCTGCTGCACAGCGAGGTGCCCCAGCCGTACCCCATGCGCATGGTGTGCCCGCACTGCCAGCTGCTGGTCACGACGCAGACCTCTCACGTCTCGGGCACAATGAGCGTGCTCATGTGCGTCCTCTGCTGCATCGTCGGGTGAGTGCGGGGGGGCCCCCCCCTCCCTACCGCTTCTCAGTCCGTGAGGGGGGGGGGGGTAGCTGGTGGGGGGGCAAGTTGGGTAGGGGGGGGGATAGTGGGCAGTGCCACCTGGGGTGGAAATTCAACCGAGTGTCTGCCATGGGGCAGTGTCCACCATGGGCAGTGTCTGCCATGGGGAGTGTCTACCATGATAAGTGTCCACTAGGGGCAGTGTCCACCATGGGCATTGTCCACCATGGGCAGTGTCCACCATGGGCAGTGTCCACCATGAACAGCGTCCACCACAGACATTGTCCACCATGGGCAGTGTCTACCATGGGCTGTGTCTACCATGACCAGTGTTCACCACAGGCAGTGTTCACCACAGGCAGTGTCCACCATGAACAGCGTCCACCGTGGGGAGTGTCCACCATGGGCAGTGTCCACCGTGGGTAGAAAGCTTATTCTCATATTCCGTAGATATTTCACATCAAGTTTTTTTTTCTCTCGCCCCCTCGAACGCTCGCACGCTCACTCGGATGAAATTCAACAGCGTGCATCCTATGGAGAGAATTTCCCCCCTCCCATGGGAATGTGGAATTTCCCACTGTGGAAACAGAGATGAGCGCCGCAACCAACGCCCCCTTTCGTTTTGAACCCGGGAGACGCTTCTCAATGATCTCAAAACTTTTTTTTTCCCTTCCCAAAAAACGACCGCGCGTCGCCGACCCACTTCAAACGGCAGCGCTCGCACACGCCCCAATTCTCTGGCCACCTTCGCCTTTACCGCCGCTACTTGGCGAGATTAATCCGGGCAGCTGTAGGAAGAGGGCGTCCGGGGGAAACGAACGCACCAAAAAAAAAGGTCCGGAAACGGACGAGCGGCGGTTTGGGGAAAACAAGGATTCAAGAATAGGTCACAACGACATAATCTTTAGGCCTATTTTAAAAGCGGCGCGTTTTTTTTCCTTTTCCAAAGCAAACACAGGAGGGCTATGATTAGTGATCGCCGGCGCGCTGACAACAGGGGTATCACAACGGCGCGATCGTAATCTCTTCCGTGTCCCCATGCGGCCCGTGTGGCGGAGCCAGAGGTGGGGGGTGCAAGCGAGCCGGAAGAGACGCGCGGATTGAATGGGCTTTATTTGACGGTCGGGGTGAAACTAAATTACTAAACTATTTAAACAATTTTTTAAATTTTTCCAGGTAAGGCCCACTAAGCTATGTAGCTCTTTTTCAGCTTATCACGTGGCTTATCACGTGGAAATGTATTGCAGCCAAATTATTTAAACGCACTATTCAGAATGTGGAGGGAAAAACCTATTTGCATGTTCTTCCCGTGACCACGGGCAGAACATGCAAAATACACGTGACCACAGGGAGAGAGAGAGATGCAAACTCCAATTATACAGGCGTCAGGGTCGGGATCGAATCCACTACCTCCTGTATACCAGGCGGGGTAGTTAACATCTCGCCTCCATGGGTTGGATGCCAGCGGTGGTCCCGTGGAGGTGGTGAGCCTATCGTCTTTCTAGTGCGCTCCTTCCAACTTTGGTTGGCACGTGCAGGACTCTTCCCCCGGACAGACTTGGGAAGTGTTCCCCGGAGCAAACGTCTAAGCCAGCGGTCGGGAACTTATGGCTCGCGAGCCATATATGGCTCTTCCGGTGATGGCATATGGCTCCCAGGCAATTTTGAGTTGAAAAAAAAAAATAAAAAAATCAGTTTGGAACTGATTTTAAAATACTTGTGATATTGCTTAATAATACTGTGTCATTTAAAAGTAAACAGAAATTAGTTTTGAAGATAAATTTCACGGGTCACGCCTGCACGAAGCTCAACCTCACCACGTATGAACCAGACTACAAGGCCATCAGCAAAACCATGCGGCACCAGAAGTTGCATTAAAAGTAAGACATTTAATTTATTATACGTTAAAAATACTATATGGCTCTCAATCAAATATATTTAGAAATATTTGGCTTTTATGGCTCTCCCAGTCAAAAAGGTTCCCCGACCCCTAGTCAAAGCGGAGGTTTTGGTCTCGTTTAGAAGTCCCGCCTTCTTCATCTGTCAGTATCGCCGCGTACAAAATATAAAATGTTTGTTTTTACACATCTCATCAGCCCCACGGCCTTCTGTGGAGTGAACCTCTCCAGCAGCACATTCAGTGTCTCGACAGCAGAGTCAGGCTTGCTTCAAGCAGTGCTGGGGAACTGCCGATGTCTAAAGGGCAAGGAAGAGCCTCTCCCTTAGAAATTGGTCCTAGTTCGGCGCAAAACCATAGCAAAAAATTCTGGTATCGATTGACGCCAGTTACTGACCGGGCCGAGACGTTAAAACTCACTACACACGACGATGGTTTAGCCGCGTGCGTGCGCGTCCGCGTAAATAAAAAAACGCGGATGTTTGAATCCAGCGCGCCAAACCCGCAGGCTCTGGTCCCCATGGAACGGCCATGATGAGCCCACGTTTGAAATAAAGACGGGAAAGAAAGATTTGGTGGTACAACTGAGTGTGTCTCTGACACGGACATTGTAACTTCATTAAAGGAGAGAGAGAGAGCAAAGAGGAACCCAGTCCCAATGACCTGAAGCCAAAAGCCCATTTGTGCTGGCTCAGCGCTTTGCCGATGTGGCAATTATGAACCAGCTTAGACCAGATCCACAACTCCAACCCAGGATTCTAATGTTACTGGCTCATTACACCCCCCCCTGCCTCCTGAATAAGAGAGTCAGACACTTAAGGTCCAGCACTTGAACTTGTCGACCTGCCAGTGCTGGCTCCTGCGTCCGTGACAGCCTTTAAGAGTCCCCAGAGAGAGAGAGTGACACCCGCACCCAAAACCTGGAGCCAGAACCTCATCGGTGCTGTCTGAGCATCTCCGACACGTCCATTATGAGTCCCCAGATAAAGACAAGAGGGACGCGCAGCCTCAGAACGTGAACCCATAAACTCATCGGTAACTGCGACGCAGCCATTACGATCGCCCTGAGCCAGTGGGGCCACTCAGCGCGCTGGCGAGATGTTAACTCCCTCTCCTGGTATGCAGCACGTCGTGGGTTCGATCCCGACCCTGACGCCTGCTGTGTATTTGGAGTGCGCGTGTCTCTCCCCGTGGTCGTATGGACTTTTCCTCCGGGTCCTCCGCTTTTCCCCTCCACGTGCGTTTAGAGTATTTGGCTGGTATAAATTTCCACGTGATGATGAGCCGCTTCGTTGAGCTGTTGATCATTTGTGGCCAGGTCGCTTCTGAAAAAAAAGAGCTATGTATCTAAGTGGGCCTTACCTGGAATTCATTAAACACGTGGGGCGGTTTTCCATAAAAGGTTTCGCCGTGCTCGCACTCAAGCGCGTGTGCGTGGGGACGCAGCCATGGCTCTGGGTAAAGCCTCGGCGACCGTAGTTCCATCGCCACCATCGCCTTGCTCGTTAATCCTGCAGGCAAGGCTAGTGATGAGGCCCCCCCCCCCCCCCCCCCCCCCCGTCTCTCTCCCTCCCTCTCTTGCTCGCTTCGCGCGCCGAGATCTCGTTCCGGTTATTTTGGAGGCACGTCTCCCCGAGGAGGAGGATGAGCATGAGCAGTTGAGGACCAGGAGTCGGGCCAGAGCTTCCAAACTCATGAGCTCACCCACGAGGGGCCCAGGAGTGGCTCTACCACTCGCAGCCCTCTCCTTCTCTCTCTTGCGCACGGCTCTCTCCCTCTCTCGCTCGCTCCATGTCGCTCGCTGTCTGTCCATCTCTCTCTCGCTCGCCTTGGGTCTCGCCCTCCCTCTCTCGCCGTGGCTCGGAAAGGGACGGCAACAACCTGAGATGGTTTTGTTCCGCCACGTCTCGTGAACGCGCGCACCCACGTGATGTTTTTGCCTTTTGCCCGTTAGCGTTTTCCTCCCAATTTTTTTGGTTAAATTGACGCAGCTATGACCATACTTTTGCCACGCTGGCCAGTGCGTGTTGGCGATGGGGATCGGGTGCCCAGGACTCGTTCCGCTAATGCTCGCCGACCGGAATGGAACTCGTGCGGCCAGCTTCGCTGTGAGGTGTTGTCCCTGTCACGTTTTCGGTTGTTCCTGCCACACCGCTACCAACGCGGTCGATTCCTTCCTCTTTTGGGTGCGGAGCGGTGGCGCAGCTGTTAGCGCACTGCGCTTTGCACCCGGTAACCCGAGTTCGATTCGCGGCCTAGGTGGCGAAGAGTGATGTTCTCTGCTTCCCCCCCCCCTCTCGAGCATTGTGGTGAAGTATGGTCAATAACCCTCAAGAGCAGCAAGGTGTGGGGAGGCCTTCATCCAGAAGTGGATTGACAAAGGAATACCTTTATCTCTGCTGCCCTTCATGTTGTATTGGTTTTGTGTGGCCCTGTGGCCGGCGCAACCGACTCACAATAGGGAGGTCACGCGTTCAAATTCCGGTTGGGGGCCGACTCAGCCCAACATCATCACCACCACCACCACCTGCTAAAATGAGTGACTTTTGTGGGAGGTCCACTGGCCGTGCCACGGAAGGACTAGTTGCCGTCACGGCAATGTGGAATTTCCACTGCGGGCTCGGGGTGTGTCACCAATGAGGATTAGCGTCGCTCCACCCTCGGTACAACAGGGAGACGCATTTCTGTTTGAGCAGCTAACGAGCCCATCATCTGTTTATTTTTGTTATATTCCCCCAATATTATCCCGATTGTGCTGTCGGCATCATCACGAGACGAAGAAGAGCCATTCGGTAACTCTCACAGAGCTGTGCAACCTTATCGTGCTAGAGGACAGCCCATGGAAGTTTATTTCACAGGGCTACCTCTGAGATACCTTCAAACTTTTCTGTTTAGTTTATTGTCCTTCCCCCCCGAACCTCCGATTAGCATGGTTGGCTACGTACGGTGCAAAACAAGTTCAACATACGTACATACAAGCGACATCCCGTCCACACAGTAGGGCAAGGCAATTTCCCACTCACTCTGCATATGAGAGTAGTTTTCATCGCACACCGGCCAAACCAATATTGCATTCTCAGAGCTGGAATTTAGCCAAATTAAGTGCAGAACCGAATTTAACGTGGTCATTGCTTTTGTCTGCGCAGTGGTTGGTGAGCGGGCTGAGATCATCAACTTACTGGACTTGAGAACCCGGTGTAATCATGGGCAGCTGTCTGGATTCGAACCCAGTTTCTTGCCGGTGGCAGTGTTGTTTGTTTTTTTGCTGTTGTAAGCGTCGCAGTGTTTTCGTGAAAAGTCCGCGTTGGATTTCACGTCGCCACCCAGGCCGCTTGCTTCCGTGATTGGCTGCGCCGCCTGTGAAAAACCTGTCATGTGACCTCGTGACTGTCCCATCGCCAATGGTGACCCACCTCCCCCCCCGTGCCAGCATTATTTACGTTTTGCTTGACGTTGGCAGAAAATCTGGGAGCCTATTTCAACACCCGAATCAAATCCTGAAGGTTGCCAGCCACGTGCGCCGTGTAGCAGCTCACAGCCGGGTAGCGTGAAGAAATAAAACGCTTCGGGAGCGGTTTCGTCGTCCATCTCTTATCCCATCCCTGCAGCCACTCGAGGCGCTGCTATTCACCGCCAAGATGTACGAGTAAAAAAAAAGTTACCGACCCATAAGTGGAATCGCGACAATTCACGGCATCGCCAGGGAGTGTTCAATCACTCCACCGCTCGGCGTTGAGCGAGCCCGCGCCGCTGAAAGCAACCGCGGAGCGTCGCTCGTCTCCATGAGCTTCCCTGAGCCTGGCGGTGGGAATTCCACATTCTTATGGCTACGGACATGTACCGCCTTGCGCAATTGCCTCGGCTCGGAATCTGGACGGCCGCCACCGCCGACCCAGTAGCCCGGGCGGTTCAGTGCAGACCACTGATCCTATGGCGGTGGCACGGCCGTGCGGTTATTTCCGTGCCGTTTCCACCCCCTGCACCCCCCCCACCCCCGGACTTGCACTTCGATCGCCGCCCAGCGCCGGCCACATCAAAATGCAGCACGGGGCCCGGGACGTCGTCTCGATTACACAACGAGAGAGAGAGAAGGAGCTACCGGCCAGTTTGATGAGCTTATGCGTGCGTGCGTGCATACATTCACACGCCCCCACACTTAACTCACAACCGATATGTCAAGGTCATCTCCCAGATGTTATTAAAATAGCCAAAGTGGCAAAGTCAAAAGTCTCCCCCTTCCCACGCCCCCCCCCTTCCCCACCAGAACCAAGTGTGGCGCTCAGTTCTGGTGGTGGAAATTCTACATTCTCATGGTGGGGAGCAGTCTAACTTTCATCGGCCCTGTAGAAAGTTTCTGATCGGTGCTCATCACATGTTTTCGCACCTGCGTACATAGCACGGTTGGCTACGTACACTGGTGCGAAATAAGCTCAGCAGACAGTACTTGTACATAATCACCCGTCCGTCCGTACATGACGCATGGATCATGGGCACGGACGCGGACTAAAAACGCGGAACGAAAGCTGTGAGGTGTGCGGAGAGGCGCGTGAAGAGGCGCACGTTGGGAATCGCGTTGCGAGCGGACAAGAAGAGCCACGTGGATCGGAGAGCGCACACGTGCGCACGCGGGGCAGAGACTCGCCTATGACTTTGAGAGAAGTTAAGTGGGGCTCGGGCAGGGTGCATCGTCGCTAGAAGGGGGGGGGGCGATGGCCGGCGGTGGAGACGCAGCGGTGCAATCCGCTCGCGTGCTGGAGCCGCAGCAATTCTACCGTTGCGCCCCTGTGACGATTATTTTTAAGTTGATACTGCTGATGATGATGCTGCTGCTGCTGCTAATGGTGGTGATGATATATGTATTATTTGATGCTGCTTCTACCGCTGTTATCGTGATGCTGCCGCCGCTCGTAATTAATGACGTGGCGACAGCGACGGTGACAGTCCGACCGGAGCCAAAAGGCCTCGCCTCGAGATCACACGCTGCGGGGTCGGGAGCGTCCGATCAACATGCCGATTCTGGGCGGGTGGGCGGGCGAGAGGGCGAGGGGCGTTTTGGCCGGGCGGGCCCCGACGAGCTCGGCGGCCCTGCGGAGGAAGGCGGCCTGCCCCCCCCCCCCCCCCCCCCGAAATCTCGCAGCTGTCGCACCGCGACGACGGAGACCGACGGCGCGGTGGCCTCCGGGCGGCCCCTTCCCCCCCCCCCCCCCAACCACAGCGGGCGGCACCAACAGCGCAGTTTTTTTTTCCCTGAGCACGGCCGCAACTGTTGCTGTGTGTTTGCAATTAGCCGGCCTTTTTGATTAATGGTGCGGGGCCGTAGTTTTCTTTAGCTCCTGGTCGATGCCCCCTGAAGAGAGGGGGAAACGTTGCATGCCCCGCTTAAAATAACTGCCTGCCCCCCTTCGAGCTGCTTGGTTGTTGTCGTTGCGGCCTGGAGCGTGCGCAGGAGCCGGTGTGCGTGGTTTGTGTGCGCCTGCGTGCGTGGGTGCGTGGCTGCGTGGCTGCGTGGCTGCGTGGCTGCGTGGGTGCGTGGCTGCGTGGCTGCGTGGGTGCGTGGGTGCGTGCCTGCGTGGGTGCGTGGCTGCGTGGGTCCGTGGGTGCGTGGCTGCGTGGGTGCGTGGCTGCGTGGGTGCGTGGGTGCGTGCCTGCGTGGGTGCGTGGCTGCGTGGGTCCGTGGGTGCGTGCCTGCGTGGGTGCGTGGCTGCGTGGCTGCGTGGCTGCGTGGCTGCGTGGGTGCGTGGCTGCGTGGGTGCGTGGCTGCGTGCCTGCGTGGGTGCGTGGCTGCGTGGGTGCGTGGCTGCGTGCCTGCGTGGGTGCGTGGCTGCGTGGCTGCGTGGGTGCGTGCCTGCGTGGGTGCGTGGGTGCGTGCCTGTGTGGGTGCGTGGCTGCGTGGCTGCGTGCCTGCGTGGGTGCGTGGCTGCGTGCCTGCGTGGGTGCGTGGCTGCGTGGCTGCGTGCCTGCGTGGCTGCGTGGGTGCGTGGGTGCGTGGCTGCGTGGCTGCGTGGGTGCGTGGCTGCGTGGGTGCGTGCCTGCGTGGCTGCGTGGGTGCGTGGCTGCGTGGGTGCGTGGCTGCGTGCCTGCGCGGGTGCGTGCCTGCGCGGCTGCGTGGGTGCGTGCCTGCGTGGCTGCGTGGGTGCGTGGCTGCGTGAGTGCGTGGGTGCGTGGCTGAGTGGGTGCGTGGCTGAGTGGGTGCGTGGGTGCGAGGGTGCGTGCCTGCGTGGCTGCGTGGCTGCGTGGCTGCGTGGGTGCGTGGGTGCGTGCCTGCGTGGGTGCGTGGCTGCGTGGCTGAGTGGGTGCGTGGGTGCGAGGGTGCGTGGCTGCGTGCCTGCGTGGGTGCGTGGCTGCGTGGGTGCGTGGCTGCGTGGCTGCGTGGGTGCGTGGCTGCGTGGCTGAGTGGGTGCGTGGGTGCGAGGGTGCGTGGTTGCGTGGCTGCGTGGCTGCGTGCGTGCGTGGCTGCGTGGCTGCGTGGCTGCGTGGCTGCGTGGGTGCGTGGGTGCGTGGCTGCGTGGCTGCGTGCCTGCGTGGGTGCGTGGCTGAGTGGGTGCGTGGGTGCGAGGGTGCGTGGCTGCGTGCCTGCGTGGGTGCGTGGGTGCGTGGTTGTGTCATTCGTTAGGAACCGTAGCTGTTGAGCCCTTCGCCGACTCCGCGAATCGCCACGATTATGGGGGTGGCCGCGTTGCGAACCGCGGATCGGTTCTTTTGAACCGGCCCGGTGTGTGTCGTTCCTCGTCCTGCGCAGTGTGTTTGCGTGCGCTCCGTCAGCCTATTTGCGTGCAAAAAAAAAACCCGCTCATTCGTCGGCACGCCTGCTTGTGCACGACTGGCAAACACGACTGGCAAACAGCTACTTCCTTGTGCTATCCTTTGTGATAGGTTGCTTTTGAAAACGAGCCATGTAGCCCATTGGGCCTTTCCTGGAAAAATGAAAGAAATGAGGAGTGGTAGTGTCGTGGTTAGCGCAATGCACCGGTTCAATTTCTGCTCCTGGCCAACACCAGTAACGATTTTTTAAATCGGTCCTGGGCCTCACCTAGGTCAACTCAGCCTCAAATGAGTACCCAGTGCAATGTGTAAACATCGCCACTAGGGAGACAAAGGCGGCCCGGCTTGGTGCTGGCCACCCACCCCCTCGTGTGCCGTACCGGCCTTCGTCAGCGCTGCTACTCGCTAACAGCACCTTGCCTCCAAATTCCGTTAAGGCTACATGGGTGACCTTTGTCTTGTTTGCGCTAACGCAGGTGCGACCTGGGCTGCTGCCTCATCCCGTTCCTCATCGACGACCTCAAGGACGTGGAGCACACCTGCCCCAACTGCAAGGCGCACCTCTTCATGTACAAGCGGCTGTAGGGCGCCCGCAGGGCTCCCAGAAGACCCACGCACGCACGCGTACACACACAGACACACACGTGTACACTCACACGTGTACACGCACACATACACACATACGCACACACACAACATCAACAACTGCCATTCGCCACTAAGTGGCCGTGACGTCACCACGGCGCTTGTGCCAGGCTACACGCGTGTGCACACGCAACCCGCGCGTACTCACGCAACCCGCGCGTACTCACGCACTCGGCCCGCTCGCGTACAAAACCACCGTCCCACTGCACCCGCGTGACGACGGCGCTGCTGCTCCTCGCCGACGGACGACGTGAACACGCGCGTCGCGGCGAAACGCTCGCATCGGCGCGCTATACATATATAAATAGGAATGGCGGGGACAGCACTTAGGGAAGGTTTAACCAATTAGCCGCGCACGATAGGGTTCACGGAGGCGTGCCGTGGCCGTTTACGGGGTGGGGTGGGATGAGTGTCGGGGATTTAAGCTCGTTAAACGCAACCGCCTCTGGAGCTGAACGCGACGTCCAGAAACCGGCCGGCTCGCTCTCGGCTGCGGCGAGCCGGGGAACGCGTCTTGCGTCGCCCGCTCCTTTCCCCTCGACGGGGCGGGGGGCGAATCCGCTTTGGAGTTTTCGGGATCGCGCCTCCGCCGCAGTCCAGCGCCGGTCCGTGTCTTGTCCTTGCTGGCGGGAAAACACAGGCAGGGATGGGGACCGGCGTCACACCGATGCCTGATCCCATCGCCTAACCCCCCGGCCGAATTCTGATGTTGAGAGGGAGGAGGGGGTAGATGGAAGTGGTGGGGGGGGGGGGGTTGCGTTACGATCGCTTTACCGTCGTGGACATGTTTTGTTTCGTTGGATCGAGCACTCTCGGTGACCGTCGTTGTTGAGGCAGCGATGGAGGCTCAGGGTCGCGAGTCTTAGTTGACCGGTGTTCTCTCGGTTGGAAGTCGACGGAAGCCTTGCCGATTCGTTGCTGACCACACACCCCCGTGCCGCGTGCGATTTGGAGGTTTCTCCACCACCCTCGTCTCCTTGCCGCGCGCGAGCGGTCGTTGTGACCGAACTCGTCGGCTCTCAAACGACGCTCTGACAACGACGTTGACGCACCCGGCGGAGATGGATCGTTGCGTCCGATATGGAACCTCCCGTCTGATACAGAACCCGCCGGTCCTGTCCAATAGAGGAACCTTCGTGTCGTCCGATAGAGAACCCGCCGTTTTGTCCAATACAGAGCCCTTGTTCAAAACGGAACCGTCATCTCATCCGATATGGAACCCTCATCCTATACAAAAATCCTCGTTTATTTATTTACTTAATATAAACCCTTTGGCCCTCTACCTTACAGAACCTCCGTCTAATCAAATACCAACCCAGAACCGCAAGTCTCGATCCAATGCAGGGCCCTCGCGTTATTTACGGTGCCTTAGTTTAGGTTCAATGAGCGTTTGCCGATTCCACCACCTTCACGCGGTCATCTTGGCCCCGGTCGGACGGCCCTAACAGAGGAGTACGGCTCCCGTTGGGTCGGATCCCTTTGCCCGTGGGGACCAAACACAACGTTGCTGTCAACGGGAACCAAACTGTGATTGCAATGTGCCCGCTCTTCGTTGTCACTTCTTTTCATTGTTTCGGTGAAAGGGCGCGCGGAGAGAGCCCAGCGGGGTGGGCCCGAGGCTCTGCGGCCCAGCTTGGGATGCGTTGCCAAATCGTCTTTGTCGTGGCCATTTGCTTATTATTTGCTTGCCTGTTTACCTGAATTTATCTAAAGAAGAAAAATACGGCACGACGCTCGCACGCCTCACGAACTGTTTACCTGCGATTTAGCGCAGCCATGGGGGTGGTGGTGGTGGGTGATGGACGAACCATTGGTTCGTCGGCCCGGTTGACGCCGTCGTACGTTGTGGTACGTCGCTGTACGTCGCGATACGTCGAGGCACTTCGCGGCACGTAACGGCGCGGTCCTTGCTCGCCGACTGGCGGGCGCGGCGAGTGCAAACACCCATAATAACTCTTTTTGTTATTAGATCGAGTAAATGTAAATGTGTTGTTCACCCACCAACCACCCGACATGGCCAGCTAGTAAAGGACTTGTCACGTCACCAAAACGTGACAATTAGTTAGTAAGTTGGCACACCACCGGGGTGTTGGAGAGTAAACACACAACATTTACAATTCGAGTAGCCGGCATCACCTACTTTGTTGTGGGTTTACTCTCCAACACACAGGCGGTGTGCTGGCGTAGCAACTGATCGACGTTTTTTTTGTTCAGTGACAAAACCTTTACTCATTGGCTGCGTCGGTTGGTGGCGAGTTTAAAGCGCACATTTAAATTCACGCGATCTAACCCAAAACTAAATACCTTTATTATGAATAATATTGGTTGACACAGCCTGCTACGTGTTAAAAAGAATGTGGTAAACACCGTGATTTAAGACGGAGAGTAAACGCCTCGGTGGTGGTGGCGGGGGGGTCGGGAGGATTAGCGAGAGGTCACAGTCTGAAGTTGAGAGCGGTGCGTCGTGAGTCGCGTGTTTGTTTTTTCCCGAAGCTCCGCGTCAATCGCTCTCTCACTCCAGGTCGAGGATGGCTACAAACTCCAGCCTGGGTTTTTTTTTCTTTTCTCCACCCGGTCTGCCGGAGGCAGTCGCGCGAAGATGGAATCGTTGACGCGAGCGGAACGCGGAGGCAGCGAGCGAATGAAGGTTGATGATTTTGTGGCGATGGCGATGATGATGATGTTGATGGACCTGTGGTGGTGCAACGTGCATCTGACCAGTTCCCATGAGAAGCCGGCACGCTTTGCCAGGTCTCCACTGCAAGAGAGACTTTGTTTGATTCACCAAGCTCTCTCGCCTGCAGTGGCGGCGCTCCCGGTGTAAGCAAACGCAGGGTTCCCAATTAGCTCAAGGCACTTCCAATTTGAGCTCAATTTCAGGTTCTACTACACACCGCGCACACGCCTGGATTCGTTAGGTCGCTGGAATGCGCTGCCAGTGGATTCATCATCGGCGGTTTCTCCATCAGACAGACCCATATACATATATACACACAGGCACAGATGCCCCAGATAAACCAGGTTCTTAGGTGTAGCCAGTTGTCAGACTCGGCATGAATAAACCGAGGAGAACCGGGCCGGTATAGCCCCCACCGCTCCTTCGTCACCATCACCATCATCTTAGTCACACCAACGTCTGTCTTGATTCGCTCGCTGCCTTCGCGTTCCGCTCGTCGGTTTAATCCACCTCGCGCGCGTTACCACCTGAGATTGGGAAGAGAGAAAAAAGACCCCGCCAGTGGAGTGTTGTAGCCTCCTCAACCTGAAGCGACACGAGGAAGGGAGCCAGTGCCAGGGCCGTTGGTCAGCAGAGCGACCCTGAGCTGACATTTCGCCAGAAGCCATCGTCGTGATAGCCGACGATCGGGTCATCCCCGTCTTTAAGCACGTACGGAAGTGACCAGCTGGTTTTATTGGTGGAGTGGGGCACATGCTATTGAGATCCTGGAAGCGTGTGGGTGATTGTGTGTATGGATGTTGAACTTCTTCCGCACCACCGTACGTAGCCAACCGTGCCTATCGTAGGTGCTGGGGAAGGACAACAAACTACACACAAAGCGCAGCTCTAAAGAAACGCGTTTTTCCACGTCGATTTAAAAGTGCCATTGCTCCAGTGGCCTCCTCGTATCGGAAGGAAGAACGGCGTTCCAGACGGCCACCAGAGCGCACCTGGAAGCGCCAGGCGACGCGGTGACCGCCTTTGTCCGATGGCCAAGCCCAAGAGCCGTCTGCGTGGATGGCTGGAGTCTGCGTGATGGTTGGCTGCTGGGTTCACGCGAGTTCACCACAGCACGTTCTATCCCGACACGTATTCTCCCAGCCCCCCGCCCCCACCACCCCTCGATCCCCCACCCCCTGCCACCCCGGACTTCCAATTCCCCTCTTGAGGACAATGTCACCACCGTCGTCTCGTCCGCCGTGATGGATTCCCCCCCTGAGTGCGGAGTGGCTTGCGATGATGATGTTGACGACGTTGGTGGTGATGTTGACGATGGGATGGAAGACAAGGTCAGGGTGGGACAGCGTGGCGGGAGGGGTGGGGGGGGTCTGTGTTCGTACACGCGCGATGCTTTGCGCTGGGCTGTTTTGACACAATCATCGTGGATAAAAGGCCGAACTAAAATCCCCCCCCCCACACAAAAAAAACAATTGACGATTCAGACGATGTGAAAGAGCGATCGCCTCCTCCTCTGGGAAGCACCGCTAAGTCACCCCACGACTAGGCCTGCGCGGTGTATGACTGACAATGTGGGGATGCCTCCATCCTTGCAGTGGATGGAGCCTGTGCGGGAGGGTTCAGGAAACCACCCGCGGACGGAACCGGCAGGTGAAGCTTACAAGCGGAGAAGAGCCGCACGCTTAGTTCCAGTCGCTTCGCGTCTTCGTTCCGGTCGCATGCCCCCCCCCACCCCCCTCTTTGCTGTAAGTGTCTCCGCGGGCTCACTTGTTGTTTCGGGGGTTCGGCTTCGTCTAGAATCCCGCCGTGCCCGCCCGTCGCTGGAGTGCAGCTGCTGTGGTCGGTCCAATCGAGAGGCGCCGTCTTGAGTTCGGGGGCAGAAATCACCCCCAATGAAGCTGTACAGACATTTTTCGATTTCGACCACGTTGGGTTTAACGTCTACGCCTCGCCACCACGGGTCTCTGTGACATCGATAGAGAAACATCGACGTGCAAACAGAGACCCGTGGACTGACATGCACTTTACATGATCTGTGGACTTGCATAGAGACCCATCGACTCGCGTGCACTTACGTAATGTATAGACGCACACAGATCAACGGAGATGTACACCCAGACCCGTAGACCTCGCATCGTCATAGAGCCCCATGGACTTAAATATGGACCCATAGACTCGCGTACACTTACACGATAGGCTTACGTATAGAGGATCATCGATGTACACAGAGACCCGTAGACTGGCGTACACTTACATGATCCATAGACTTGCATCGAGACAGCAGATTCGCATGCACTCCGATGATCCATCTACCTGGATATAGGCCCATACACTAACAAAGCCTTGCAATATAGATCCATAGAGTTGCATACACACACATGATCCGTAGACGATGGACTAACATAGAGACGCATGGACTTGCTAAGCTCATTCTCAGCCAAAAAGTACTTTGTCGCATTGGGTTCGGCTTCTCTGATTTTCCTCTTGTATGCATGTATGTGATCTCCTTTCGCGCCGTACGTACTCAAACGTGCTGATCGGAGGTGCGGTGAAAGGACAACAAACTAAACACAAACATCAGTTCTAAGGAAATTAGTTTTCAATCTAGATGATGATTTTAAAAGTGCATATCTCCGGTCACTTCCGACTCTCGCAAGGAAGAAGCGTTCCAGACGGCCGCCGCGCAACGCTGTGATCATCTTCGTTCGATGGTCCAGCCTAAAATCCGCCGCTGCGAAGGATGACCCGGAGTTTGCGTGAGCGGCTTTATCCTCCCAGACGGGACGTGAACCCGTGACATTCAGCCTGTGTTGTCGTGGAGTTGCAGCAGCGGCGGCGGCGGCGGCGGTGTCGGCGTGGGTGAAGGGAACCCCGGGAGAACTGGAATTTCCAAACCACTTCACCTCGAATGGAGTGTGTTTGAGTCGTTGCCTGTACAATTATCGCCCCCAAGTTATATATATATTGTATTGTCGGAACGTGAAAGATTAAATGTAAAACGGCGCGTTCGTCACGTGTGTGTGTGTGTGATGTATCTGTGGGTGCTCGCTTAATAGCACTTGCCCCAACAGGATGTGAAGGCTGTTCGGGTGTTCTGTGTCTTTGTTGTTTGTGGGGTCGGGAGCGGTTCGTGTCGCGGTTAGTGCGCTGCGCTAGGAACCCGGTGACCCGAGTTCGAACCCTCTCACGGCCAACATCAGTGATGAATATCTGAACCGGTCTTGGGCGTTCTCCCCATGGTCCGACTCAGCCTCAAAGGAGTACCCGGTGCGGTGTGGAGTCAAACAAAACATCGCCAACTGCGGAGACGAAGGCGACCGGGCGTGTTTGCTGGACGTCCACCCCCTCGTGTGCCGTGCCGGCCTTCATTAGGTGCTCGCAAAACAGCACTGCCCTAACAGTCTGTTGAGGCTATACGGGGAGTGGTGGTGCAGTGGTCGGCACACTGCATGTACAGGAATACGTCCCCCCTTTAACGTCGTTTCGCAACTACGTCGTCACTTTATTAACACCGCCACCTGGTTTGCGTCGCCTCAACCCCCTCACACTCACGTCGCTGCAACGTCGTCATCCGTCCTTTCTCGTTATCCATCGCCTCTCGGCCTTCGCCACCGCCTTACCCTCCGATTAGCACAGTTGGCTACGTATATATGCAACCTGTAAATCGCTTTGATTTACGTCGTTTCGGTGTAAGTCGTTGCAGCTTCCAGGAACGCATCCCCCGACGTAAACCGGGGCGTGACTGTGTATGTCATTACGTACGCACGCAGCATGTGTACGTTAGACGCAAAGATCCCCCGTGTAGCCTTAACAGACTGTTGGAGCAAGTGCTGTTAGCGAGTAGCATCTATGAAGACCGGCATGGCACACGAGGAGGTGGGTGGCCAACACCACGCCCGGCCGCCTTTGTCTCCCCAGTGGCCACGTTTACACACACCGCACTCAGGTACTCATTTGAGGCTGAGTCGACCTAGGGGAGGCCCAGGACCTGTTGAGATATCCGTTTACTGAAGTTGGCCGTGACCGGGAATTGGAACTCGGGTCACCGGGTTCGTAGCGTCGCGCGCTTAACCGCTGCGTCACCGCTCCTCATATTGCACACACACTCGAGTACACACGCAGCGTACACACACACGAGTACACAGTACACACGCAGCGTACACACACACACACGAGTACACCACAGAGCACACCACACACACGAGTACACACAGTACACACACAGTGTACACGCAGCGTACACACACACACGAGTACATACACGAGTACACACACACAGGAGTACACACAGAGTACACACACACGAGTACACAAGCTTCAGTCAACAAATGTAGTTTAATCAACGCGTGCGGGGGGGGGATCTCCGGCCTTGACGCATTCGCCTTTGGAACAGCAACAACATTCTTGTGTAAGCGCAAACACACACCTCGTTATCTCTTATAAAATTAATCGATCATATACAATGATTAATCTACAGCGAACAAATAATATTAATAAGAGCGAGTTCGTAACACATGCACACATATACAGCCATTCGTCTACAACGAATCGATTCCTCTACGGCAAATACAATCGTCTCCATGCACGTGTCACCAACAAAGTACGTTTTTATAATATGTAAAAATGTTGTTTGTCCCTTGACTGTCAATCTTAAATGTGGCTTCGTTCGTTTGAACGTGAGGTTGTCCTGGGTGAAAAATGTGACCAGCTTTTTGTTTGTTTGCCCAATCCTTACCACCTGGCTCAAGTAACATAGTAAACACACAAACTATATATCTACATGCGTGTACTCTGATCGTATGTGTACTCATAATCCTCTTTCGCACCGTACGTAGCCAACCGTGCTCATCAGAGGTGCAGAGCTGTGAGGGGGGGGTGGAATTAACAAACTAAACACACAAAATTCAGTTTTCAGTTCAGCAGAAATAAAGTTGTCAATGTCTCGGTGCCATCACGTGGGGCAAGCGCCTCTGACCAAGTCGCTCGGCATGCGACCGCTCCCGTCAAGATCTGGGAAGCTAAAGCGGGGTTGAGCTTTGTTGAAATTGTTTTTTTTTACATCGTAGCAGTTACTCCGACTCGTAGCGCTCCGTCGCTCTCTGTTGAAGAGAGAGGGAGGGAGGATGAGGAGGAACGCAGACAAAGCAGTAAGGGTGGCCGCAGCAGCAGCAGCGAGCAAGATCTCGCAAGCTGAAGCTGGGATCGAGCCCGGCTCATGTTTCATGCCGTTCACCAGGCTGCACCGGCAGAGCATCGAATTCACATTCGACGATATTAAATTCAACTCGTTGCGCGCCACCGCATCGGTCAGTATCCGATCGCTGTTGGAGCGAAAGAGCGAGGGGGGTGGAGAGAGGGAGGGGACGACTCAGACACGCGAGGAGGAACCGCAGACGACGCGGGAAGGAAGCAGCAACAGCAGCGATCCTTTTGCCAAATCCTCCCCGTCTCCCTCCCCGCAAGCTCTGCGGTCCTCTGTATATAAAGGTGTCGTTGGCCAACGGACGATTGGGTGGTGCACGCTCGGATCCGAGTGATGTTGCTCGGATCTGGGTGACCGCCTTGCGCAGACACGGGGGTCGGGGCGTGGCGCTGTGAGCAGCACCCTCACCACCCTGCGGCGGCGGTCACGGTGTGGGTTTCGGTGTGGTCACTAACCCCCCCCCCACACACTCCTCTACCTGCACGCAATGGGGGAGGGGGGGGGTCATCCAGCACTGGCTTGTCAATAAACAAGGGGGCTCAGGTCAGTGCAGCGAGTTTGGATGACATCAGCCCGGTCACCAATGATTGCATAGAAGCAGAATAAAACAACGATTGTGTTGTGAAGTACTGTGAAGAAGGGTCATTGCCCAAAACGTCGCCTATTTATTTTGTAAAGCCACAAACAATATTGACGAATGTGCGGGGGTTTGTTGCGAGCGGATTGATCGTCGTAATTGTTAAGATAATTTATTTCGCACTGAATTCCCACCTACCCATCCACCCCACCACCCCCTATCCATCCATCCATCCCGGGTTCCTTTTGTTAAACCGGAGGCTTCTTTTTGAGTTCGCCCGTGGCTTTCGGGTGGGGCGAAAACGACGGCAAAAAGCTCTCCATTACTTGC
>NW_026892016.1:0-41167 GCF_015708825.2 Lethenteron reissneri
ATCACCTTCTTGACTCTCCTCCCGCTCCCCACGGTGCCGTCACGGCTACTACAACAGGTGCCAGTGATGTCCCTAATTTGTCTGATTGTTTCCGGATACTCGCCTTCATCTTCCGCCGCTCGGTGTCATTGCCAGCGTGCATCTCTCCATCCTCTGCGCATGTTTCATTTTTTGTTCTACTGTCTTCATGTCAATGCGCTCTGCTTGTCATCGGCTTTCTTCTTTCGGCGCAGTGTTGCTTTTCACGTGCAAATGCAGTTTTCCTAAAAGCACTCCATGCTGCCCCTGAGCGCACGAGTTCACCGGCTGGTGGTGGATACGTACGGTGCCTATAATCCAGCACGGTGGAGGCAGCCGAGAGTTGCTAGATCATCGCACAGATGTCGTGAATCTCTCTTCCCCGTGGGCGTCGAGGTATCATAGCCTGGGCTTGCCTAGGAGAAGGTCTTGCAGCCAATGGCGACTCCATCTGTTCCACCTGTATGGGAAGGAGTGTAGCCCCCTTGCATAGAGGATCGCAGAGCTTGGACAATTGCTGGTGCCGGCTCGCCGCCTGGCCGCCGCATTCCTGCTCGTGTGTGGTCCCTCCTCGCTCCACTCCGTCATTTTCTCTCTCTCTTCTCTCTCTTCAAGAGTGAATGAAGTCTGTGCCACAACGTACCCACTTTAACACGGTTGGCTACGTACGGTGCAAAAGAAGTGCATCGTACGTACATACACATTTAAATAATACAGATGATAATCTGTCGTGGTTTCCAGTGGCGTCCCTCTGACTGTTTTCATTGTTTGGCATTGTGTATTATGCATGTACTGCGTGTAAATACATGCAATCTATTTCCTGCAAAATGTTTAAGCAATATCGTCTGGCTAAATAAAGTCAATCAAGCCATTATTAAAATTAAAATGTAACATCTTTTGTTGAAATTGTTTGAATGTAGAATGCATATGCATAGTTATGATTCGTTTATAGATTATTTATATGATCATAACTATGTTTATGCAAAGTTGGCATATATTAACAAGTTCAACATAACATACATCAAATATCACCACCGTGTAGCCTGAACAGACCGTCGGAGCAAGTGCTGTTAGCGAGCACCAATTGGTGGGTGGCCTGCACCACGCCCGGCCACCTTTGTTTCCCCGTTGGCGATGCTTGCAAATTGCACCAGCCACTCATTTGAGTAACTAAGGTACATGTGTTGTGTTACTCCTAGCTGTAGACAAGCATTACTAATGCAGCACGACTGTGTGCTTCACTTTGTGTTGCACAACGCATTTATATTTCACCCTTCTCATATTTTTGTCAACGTCGCAATTTATTAAATGTAGTGCACATTACTTAACATCAACTGAAGGTACTCAATTGAAACGAGTCACATCTAAGCTTTGTTGTGTGTGTGTATGATTAGCAATTGCAGAATGGGTCACGAAACTACCATACACCCCTGCCAATCCACAAGTGTTATCCAAACCGGTAGCGGGTCTCTCCCTCTCCTATATCGACTCTGCCAGCCGTTAATGAACAGCTGGTGCAGTGTGTAAACACCAGAGACAAAATGTGGATGGGCTTGGGTGCCGGCCACACCATCCCCTCGTGTGTTCCATGCCGATCTTTATGAGCTCCTCCTCGCCTAACAGCACTCACCCCCCCCCCAACACCAGTCTGATCTGGCTAAATAGGAGCCCTTCGTGCCTAAGTACCCTTGCGAGATTATAGATAGCGCTGTGTGTACATGCTGGCTCGCACTGCTGTTGATATTCATTCATTAAGGACGGGACGCAGGCTTCTTTAACGGCAGTCGCCGTCCGGCGGGTATCCATTTCAGCACCAGTTGAACGACAAATCCCCGCAGTGTGTGGCCTCGACGTGGCCTGCACCCGGCGCAGGGAGTACACCTTGTCCCCGCGTAGGTCTGTAGGTCTCAGTCTCTCGAGTGCGATGTCAAGAAGTTCATGAGCGCGTGGCGTTTCGATCATTAATTGCCCGGGGAATATGAGGCAGCGAGCGGGAGGCTCCTTTGAATGATGCAAAATGATTGGTGGAAATTTTGCCCCAAGGAAGCCGAGCAATGAGACCGCGCGGTTGTGCCCCATATCGATGTTATCTTCTATCTTATATCGATTTTATATCGCGCCTTAGCCCAAGGCGCTTTGCACTCAACATAAAATAGTGCGTTAGATGACGGTGGTTGAAGTCCAGAGTGGGGTTATTAAAAGTGCCGGTGTAGTTAGGGTGGCAGCTCTCTGGCGAATCGCCTGACCGAGGCAGGTTTTGTCAGCGCCAAGAAACGTCACTGTACACAAATTGATCATGTAGTGGGTGTTCCTCCTCCAACACACCGGCGTGCGCAAGTTGGTGACTAATGGGCAGGTGTGCAGTTCATGAACAATCGTACTAATTGGCCGGTGTCGGCCCGGTTGGTTGGGTTAACGACACATTATATTACCAGTATCTAACTCCCCCCCCCCCCAAATACAAAAACGACGTTAGTGTGGATAATATTGGTCGCGAAATGCTGCGTGTTAAACTCATGGTGACGGTCTGCATGGGTGAGAGTCAGACAGTCATATCCCATTTAGTACTTTACGGAACAGTACAACTTCGCACACGCAGCTGGCTTGGTGAGCGAGGCGTAGGCGGGTTTGTGAAAAGGTCGGATATGCGAACGTCTACAGACGTTGGCAGTGGTGCACCGTTCACAAATGCAGTTCTGGGTGTGGGCGGCAATTTCGTCTGGGTGGATACACGCAACGGTCTGACATGCTACGTTGTACCGTCCACATTTATCTATTTATGCAACGCAACATTCGCCTGAATAGTCAGGGTGGAGGAGTTGAGGTCACTCACTCGCTACTCTACTATCACTCAGTCACGCACTCAGTCACTTACCTGCTCACCCGCTCGCTCTTCGTACAAACACAAGTGAATGGGAGAGGAACTCAGTCGGCTGTTGGTACAAGTGCTGTTGGTGAGATGGCTATTCAGGTCGGCTCGGTACGAATGTCGTTTTGCAATCGGTTCATTGAAGTACAAGTGTAAGGACTCATCGGATAAGCGATTAAGTGAGCCACTCACACATAGCGCATACATTGCGAGGAAGACCGCTTAGGACATATTATACCTGGCCTCGTGACTTCACCACTTACTTTCATGCAAAACCGATTTGGAAAAAAAAAATCTCTCTCACCCGATGTGGCATCGGGTTGCACCCCGTGTTGTCCAGCACTATGTTCCGGACGTTTCGCTCCACGTGCTGGGTGCTTCTTCAGGAACTGAATGCACAACCCAGAACAACCACGCAATCCTACCTCGTGATGCGTAGACTTACTCCACTCTGTAGGCAGGACACTGATGGCAAGTGTGTGATACGCTCAGTGCTTCAATTTCAGTCGGAGCAGACCTCCGAAAGCTGCTCTGCGAATGATCTCGGCACCCAGGCCACATCATAGTACTCGCAGTACCACGGTGGGGTGTGTGGCTTGTGCGGGTGCTTGTGTGTACGGTGGGGGAACGGTAGTGTAGTGGTTAGCGCGCTGTGCTACGGAACCTGGCGACCCAGGTTTGATTCCCACTCACGGCCAACACCAGTGACCATTGTTTGAACTGGTCCCTGGGCCTCCTCTAGAGGTCGACTCAGCCTCAAATAAGTACCTAGGTGGTGTTGTGAACATTACCACTAGGGAGACAAAGGCGGCCGGTATGGTGCTGGCCACCTACCCCCTCGTATTCTATGCCGGCCTTCAAAGCAGCACTTGCCCCACAAGTCGGTGGTGTGAGTAGTGGTGCGCACAGTGATGGCACACAAACACACGTGTGTGTGTGAATATTACTGACGGTTAAACGATGCCCTGAAGGACGGTACTGGGATAATACAAATAGGAACAACAGTTCCACACTGCCCACCAGGGATTATTTGTCTGTCGTGTCATAAGCACCGCCCAAACATGTAGTACGCTCCCAGATTGGTTGAAGTGCGTTCACTGACCGCGAGCTTTCTGTCGTGCACGAATGCTCTGTCCAACCAAGTTCCTACCTGCCCACTCCGAAGGAACGTGTTTATCGATAGGTGCACTTTGTACTCAATTGTTGGAGCCTTATGCCAATCATTCTAAATGAAAGTCTTCCAAGCAAGGTTGCAAGAAAATATCTCGAGAGAGAGAGAGACGCATACCTGGGTGCATGGAATACGAATGTGAATTTGAAGCAAATTGTTGCATCATCATCAATAGCAGCCATGTTCAATCTGGATGAATGCTCAGTTGTTTTTCTTACCCGTGTGTTGGTGGACACAGGTGTGGTTCCAGAACAGGCGAGCCAAGTGGCGCAAGCGGGAGAGGTTCGGGCAGATGCAGCAGGTGAGGAGCCACCTGGCGGCCGCCTGCGCCTTGCCACTGCTTCCCCAGCCCGATACCTACCCACAGGTGTGTACACGACAGCTACAGGTGTGTGTACTCAGCAACTACACCTGTGTATGTACACCCACAGGTGTGTGTGCACCCACAGTGTGTACACACAACACTGCACAGGTGTGTGTGACCCCACCAGGTGTGTGCACCCACAGGTGTGTGAACACAGCACGCACAGGTGTGTGTACTCCGCAACTACACCTGTGTATGTACACCCACAGTGTGTGCACCCACAGTGTGTACACAAGCACGTCAAGGTGTGATTGTACACCCACAGTGTGTACACACGCACCAAGGTGTGTCTGCCACCCACAGGTGTGTGAACACAGCACGCACAGGTGTAGTGGTCACCCAACAAGGGTGCAACCCAGTACCCAGCAGCCACAGGTGCGTGCCAGCCCAGCCGTATGCGTGTAAGCTTCTTATATACACACATGCAGACAATTATGTGCACTAATCTCAACATTACGTCAACTTTGGTCCACACACTGCTGGATAGTGGCCTGCTGACACCGCTGTATTATTCAACACCGTTTTGCCATCCCACAATTCTCTCGCTCCCTGCACGTGAGCGGAGATATCATCGCTCCGTCTCCGCAGCGTCGGCCCTAGTCGGGATTGTCGTGCCTCCTACGGTGTTCCGCGCCTTAACAATCCGGCCCGTCACCAGTCCTCGTCCATGGACAACGTCCTTCTTGCGATCTGTTCTGCCCCAGGCCCACTTCCTTTCCGTTGACGTCGTTGTGATGTCTCTGTGTTTCTTCTCAGATCCACTTGCTTGCTTCTCTTTCTCTTCCGTGTAGTCTGCATTGAGAGAGGTGCACAAGCACAATAAACGAAAATGAAACACGAAGCATCTGTTATTTTACGTGCTGTGAAGAAGGGCCGTTACCCAAAACGTCGGGTGTTCTAAATGTTCCCGCTAAGGCCACGGTGTTATCGAGGAATGTGTATAAAGTGCAGCGTTCCTGGGGGGGGGGCACTTGAAGGATTCTCAGAAGTAGCTCTGCAACATCTCCTTCCGTGGGCCATTCTCGCGGACACGTGGTTAGCGCGCCGCTGTGCGAGAGTTGCGAACGGACTCTTCGTCTCGCAGCTGGAATCAAATTGAACAACAACAACAAAACCGACTTGTGACAAGCGAGATTTAGCAAAGGGATGGCGAGCGATGTTGAGGAGGGCTGGCATCAATAGCCTGGTTGCTTGGCTCGTCTTGCCTCACAGCAATAAGCTCTTGGGTTCGATTCCCTCTCTTTGTGTGGAGTTTGTACGATGTCCTGCCCCTGTTCTGCACGGATTTCCTCCGGGTTCTTCGGTTTCCTCCCGTCGTTAAACTAAATGAAAAAGCCACCATATAATGTACCTGGCATTGGCCAAACCATCCCAGTGCTGAAATTTTACTTGCAAACTACTCAGTTGGGATTACACAGCAGCAGCAGCAGCAACATCACCCACCATTGTACAGACTTGACGTGACCCTCCTGAAAAAGAGCCTATGGACTCATTGAGCCCATTTCTGGGTAAATAAGCGTAATTAAACACAACAATTGACCGCGATCGATGACCTCACTACTGTGACCATTCACAAACAATACCCACCCCCCTCCCCACGCTCTCCCCACACTACCAAATATCTCTGCAGCACGCTGATGATGCTGCAGAGCGTAGAGGCAGCGGGTTTTAATTGCGCTGATTTGAAAGCGCCAGGTTGCGTGTACTTTGGTAAGTGCATGACGAGTAGAGCGCAGCTTCAGGATGTGTTGCATTTGCTGCCAACGGGAGGCACCATGGGAGGGTTCCGAAATATCCCCGCGCTGACGATGCGCGCGGTGGCAGGCGGACGCGGCGGTGATAATTGACGAAAATTATATTTTTGAAGCGCCATAGAATCTGCACCGAGAGCGATAAAACGATACGGTGGGGGGGGGGGGGGTCGAGAGACACGGAGCCCCCCCCCACACCCCCCTCACCCCACCCCCGTGTGTAATTATCCTGTGGGAGGGTTACGCATTCAATTATATCCGTAAGACGTGACGCCGCTTGGCGAGACTGAACGCAAACGGCCATCGCGCCGACGTGAGCGCGAGCATCGGCCGACGGCTATTTGTGTCCGAGCGCGTGTAACGCGACGGGCACATCGAGTCGACGGAGACACCGGCTGGAGGCTAAAGGTCACCCACACGTTCTGCGCCAGGGGTGATATCAGCCAAGCGCCTGTTGGAACCCGGCACGGCACGTAAGGTGGGTGGAGGTGTGTGGCCAGCGCCACGTCTGGATGTCTTGGTCTCAGCTGGGGCTGAACGATTAATCGATTTCAAATCGAAATCGCAATTTGAAACAATGCTGTTTAGCAAATCGCAAAGGCTGTGATTTTTTTGCGGGTTGAAAAGGCCTATTGCGTTCTTATTGGAATTGTTTTAATTTTTATATTATTATAATAACTTTATTTATTGAACTTAATTGTTATATGTTTGATTGTTATATTTCAATTAAACATTTTAATAAATACATGTTGGAAGCAATGTATATGTTTTAAGTTCTCACCCTTGCATTAGAAAATATCTAGAGCAGTTCATATTTTGATGGTATCATGTGGTAATGCTCCATCACATGTTTTAAATATATTATATAGTGAATATTGAACTGAAGCTTGACTTAAAAAATGTAATCGCAAATCAAATCGCAATCTCTGTCAGAAAAATCGCAATTAGATATTTTCCCCAAATCGTTCAGCCCAAGTCTCAGCAGTGCTGATGTTTAGGTACTATTCAATATATGCTGAGTCAACCTAGGGGAAGCCCAGGACCAGTTCAGATGTTGATCTTTTATGTTAGCCGAGAGCACGAATGGAAGGAACTACGGTCACCAGATTCGTAGCGAAGTGTATTAACAGCTGCACTACTGCTCCCCACAAAAAGACAAAACCCCACCATGTAGTCTTTACAGACTGTTGGGGCAAGTGTTGTTAGCAAGCACCTATGAAGGCCGGCACGGCACACGAGGGGGTGGGTAGCCAGCACCACATCCGGCAGCCTTTGTCTCCCAGTGTAAATATTTACACATTGCACCAGGTACTCATTTGAGGCTGAGTCGACCTCGGCGAAACCCAGGACCGATTCAGATATTGGGCACTGGTGTTGGCCGCGAGCAGGAGTCGAACTCGGCTCACTGGTATTCTCATTTTTCGTTTTTGTCGGTAAAGTCACGTAGGTAAAAACATTACAATTAATAAAAGTAAAATACTTTATACAGCTGTCGTGGCTGTGACGGTTCCACCTGAAGACGGAAGCTTGTGTTGCCTCCGAAACGTCGTGATTTTTATTTTATTTTACTTTTATTAATTTTAATGTTTTTACCTACGTGACTTTACCGAAAAAACCTAAGAATATGAATCCTTGCAGTCACGAAAGCTTCAAATCTAGAACTGGTATTCTCGCATGGCGCGCTAAACGCTACTCGACCACTCCCCACACATACAAATACACACACACACGAACATACAAAGACAAAGATCCCCCGTATAGCCTGAACAGACTGTAGGGGCAAGTGCTGTTAGCGAGCACCTATGAAGGCCGGAACGGTACACGAGGGGGGTGGGTGGCCAGCACCACGCCCGACCGCCTTTGTCTCCCTAGTGGCGATGTTTACACACCGCACCAGGTACTCATTTAAGGCTGAGTCGACCTAGGGGAGGCCCAGGACCGGTTCAGATAATCGTCACTGGTGTTAGCCGTGAGCGGGAATCGAACCCGGGTCGCCAGGTTCATAGCGCAGCGCGCTAACCGCTACACCACCGCTCCCCACTACGAACATACACCCACGCACACACATGCACACCACGCGCCGAGTTCGCTTACATTTTGCGCTGACGTGAGCACCGCGTCCTTTGTTTATATAAATCTATCCCCTCGTTTAGAAGCCCTGGCGACAGACCTACATTTGTGGTCAGGCAATTAAGCGTTTTCAGTTCAATGCAGCCCCCCTGCTGCCGAACGGCGAGGGACGCATTACGGGTCTTGAGTTACACGGGTGTGGACACTGGGAATGTGTCGGTGTCGCATGCTCGGCGTGGATGGAAAGCCTCGTCGTTAGTTGCCTTTGCGATTCCAAATGGAGTAGAATGTTTCCCGAGCCAGGTGAGAGACTTTGACTTTTAAACAACTTTTATTGCCGCCAGCAGCAAAAGCACTGGAGGCGATTTCGATATGAAATACACAAAGTCACCAGCAAACAAATGAAAATAAACGCTACAAATCCACGCGCTGTGGCGCTAAAAAGCACCGTGCACAACACGAAAGAAAAGCCACGTGGTTGTGGTGGTCATCACGCACGCCACGGTGACGAGCGAGCGCTTCAGAAGGTCAACATGAGGGTGCCGTCCACGCTGGTACAGAGGGCAGGCGAGAGAGAGAGAGCGAGCAAGCGTGTTGCGATAATCAAGGAGACCTGTGTGTGTGGAAGGAGCGATGCAGGCGCGCCGTACGTGTGCATGTGGAACTTCTTTCGCACTGCGCGAGCCAAGCGTGCTAATCGGAGGTGCGGGGGAAGGACAACAAACTAAACACACCAAAAACAGTGCTAAAGAAATTAGTTGCCAATCTACATTTGAAAATGCAAAACTCCAGGGGCTTCCTAATTTCCTGATATCGGAAGGGAGAGCGTTCCAGACGGCCGCAGAAGGGCGTCTGAAAGCGCTCGATGGCTCGACAAAAGCCACTGCGCACAGCCGTTCCGACCGTGAACGAATGCTGTCAGTATCTGCGGCGTCATATTGCACAGTGCAGATCATAGTGCGGTCAATGAATGTGATAATAGGTTTTCCCCTTTTTTCTGTCAGCAAAACAGGTGTTAAGATGTTAAAACACCAAACTGACACCTTTTTCAAGGAATCATGTCTGCATTAACCACAATGCTTGTGGTCAGAATGCAAACAAAAACATAATATGTGCATTGTCCTTGAAACTGATTGGTCCACACCTGAGACATCTTTCTTTTGAGCCTCGTCTCCAACGATGTTAGACCAGAGGACGCCTTCAGTTTGGTGTTTTAACATCTTAACACCTGTGTTGTTGCCTATCATCATATGTTAGTACTGGCAAAGGAGGTCCAAAAATGCATACGTAGTGTACAATATCATTGTGGTACGTATGAAGTGTTAGATATAACTACTTAGAAATACTTTGAATGCATAATGAAATGCGACCACATCTCAAGATGCTGTGCAGGAACGGTCGGCATGATTATTATATGGGGAGAGGTGTCAGTCGTAGGCCCAGTGCCGGATTATCCCGGTAGCAAAAGTAGCTACATATTCTACGGGCCCCGCACTTTCAAGGGCCCCGCGCTAAATGCTTTCAAGCTATCAATTCCGGTTCAGTGATTCTGCACTTGCTCTATTGCTATAGTGCTATACTGCCTTCAACTAATAGGAACGACTCGGTGTTTAAGGTTAGCGATTTGTCGTATTATCTGGCTGTATCTTTACTATGCAAGTTAAAAAATAATATTTTCATATTTATGTTTTTTAGGGCCCCTTCATAACATATCTTACAGGCCCCACACTAGCTTAATTAGGCACTGCATAGGCAGGTGAGAAGGGCAATTTGTTGAGCCTGCACTTGTGCAGGGACAGGGAGTCAACAGAGCAAACGGCTGGGGGAAGGGGAGTTCCAGACATTGGGGGCAGCAGAGGAGAATGGACGACCTCCCACTGAGAGAAGAAGGTTAACGGGGGACTTGATAGAAAACATTGGTTGCTGGAGCAGCGTGTGTGTGGAGAGGAGTAGAGAGGTAGGAGAGTGCGTGGTGGGGAGTAGAGTGAGATGAGAGGGGAGAGGTAGGAGAGTGCGTGGAGGGGAGTGGAGTGAGATGAGAGATTAGAGGTAGGAGAGTGCTTGGAGCGGAGTAGAGTGAGATGAGAGGGGAGAGGTAGGAGAGTGCGTGGAGGGAAGTAGAGTGAGATGAGAGGGAAGAGGTAGGAGAGTGCGTGAAGGGGAGTAGAGTGAGATGAGAGGGGAGAGGTAGGGGAGTGCGTGGAGGGGAGTGGAGTGAGATGAGAGGGGAGAGGTAGGAGAGTGCGTGGAGGGGAGTAGAGTGAGATGAGAGAGGAGAGGTAGGAGAGTGCGTGGAGGGGAGTGGAGTGAGATGAGAGGGGAGAGGTAGGAGAGTGCGTGGAGGGGAGTAGAGTGAGATGACAGGGGAGAGGTAGGAGAGTGCGTGGAGGGGAGTGGAGTGAGATGAGAGGGGAGAGATAGGAGAGTGTGTGGAGGGGAGTGGAGTGAGATGAGAGGGGAGAGGTAGGAGAGTGCGTGGAGGGGAGTGGAGTGAGATGAGAAGGGAGAGGTAGGAGAGTGCGTGGAGGAGAGTAAAGTGAGATGAGAGGGGAGAGGTAGGATAGTGCGTGGAGGGGAGTAGAGTGAGATGAGAGGGGAGAGGTAGGAGAGTGCGTGGAGGGGAGTAGAGTGAGATGAGAGGGGAAAGGTAGGAGAGTGCGTGGAGGGGAGTAGAGTGAGATGAGAGGGGAGAGGTAGGAGAGTGCGTGGAGGGGAGTGGAGTGAGATGAGAGGGGAGAGGTAGGGGAGTGCGTGGAGGGGAGTGGAGTGAGATGAGAGGGGAGAGTTGGTAGGGGAAAGTCCATGGAAAATATTGAAGATGGTGAGTGTAGTTTTGAAATTGATTGGGGAACGATACATTTATCAAAATAAGTGCTTTAATCATTAGCTATTGCTGAGATGGTAAAACTTTGAATCATGTGTAATGTTACAATACTGTATTACTGAATTGTAGAGTCACTACTTTTTGTAAAATTGGCAAGAATATTGGCATGCTTATTGTAAATAATAACTCTTACGTGTATTCTAAAGTATGCATTGAATGAGGAGTTCTAATGTATCGGTAAAGAAAGACAAACTTTTTAAACAACAGCTGCTAACATTTGCAAATAATTTCCTTGTTTAGTATATCATTGAGGAACGTAATTAATATTTGAGACAAACACCACGATAATATGCAGCTGTAAGAAAAGGGTATTTGAATGGATATGATGTACAGGCCAACCTTGCCGAATACGGGAGTTACATTCCTGGGAAATACCGCGTTGGGCAAAAACCACGTTCGACGAATAACATGCCTTATCTTCATGAGTCTGAAATGATCACCACCTGCCTCTTTGTTTCACTAATTCTACACGATGTCCACTCTTGTTATTGCACCAAAGGATGCTGAGCCGCTCTCCATTGCTTGTGTGTGCTTGTGTCCGCTCGTTATTTTTTTATTTCACCTCGACACAAACCCCCGTCTCCATTTCATCTTCCCTCACCGCGGCACTCACGCACAAGCTCTCCCCTGACAATGTCACTTGAACGTGAATGTTTGGCCATCTCGGCGTCCGCGTGACTAATGTCCTCAATAAGTGTGAGTGGCGAGTGCGTTAGATTATCACACAAAAGCTTCCGCGAAAAAACACACGCGTGGGTAAATGTGTCCAAATGAATCGTTGTCACGGTCGATTCATTAACACCTTCCAACAGATGCAGCCCTCTCACGACGCTACTTTTGGATGTGGAGATGAGAGTCTGAGCAGCGTCAAACCGTGTACAGCCGAAACATCACTCCCGTGGTCCGGATAACAGACCTCATTCGGTAAAACGTGTGTCGCCAAAACACGCGATTTGATAAAGCAGCATTGGGCAAGGTTTTCCTGTACACATATCGTTTTATATATGAGTTTAATACGACAATGCAATGCGGCCAGATGGTGCTGTGGTTAGAACCCTCAACTCACAGTCAGAAATTCGTGAGTTTAAATCTCAGCTCATCATCTCTCCAGGCTCGTTTGAATGAGTAGGATTGTGTAGGAAGTCAATAGTGTTCGTCTTACGGAAAGACAGGACCTTGTAGGAACTTGTCATTCCCAGCCAGCGCTGACAAAATCCCACACTACTTGCCAGGAAGATCATAAATCTCACAAACATTCCACCTGGTTTAACAAAGAGCCCTGGATTGAATCGGTTCACATGGGCAAAAAAAAAACAACATCGACCAAACGTTCTCAGAACCACTCCATTTCTCCGGCTGATCATTAAGAGACCTGCGTCCATTCCCATTACGACGCATCTGGGTCTCATGGCAGCACATGACACGACGCAGACAAGAGCCTCGCGCTGCCAAAACTGCGAAGCCGCGCGCATCACTGCGTGGCTACCGCTTGCGAGAACAGCCACGGGGCAGTGCGCGCGATGAAGACGAGGGGTGTCGTGGGCCGACGGGCCCCGCGGTGTTTACTCGCCGAACGTATTCGCCGAAGGCCCTCACCGCGCGGTACACACACACACACACATATATCTATCTACATACGTCACCCACGTAATAAATCGCTTCGGATTTCTCCGAACGAGCTTTCCGCGAGCGCCTGTCCGCCCGCCCGCCCTCCCGCCCAGCGGAGGCGTTCTCCCCGCGGGAGGAGCTCGAAAAAGATCTGCGCTCCGTCACGAGCGGTGGAGGATTCATTTCGCGGGGCCACGAAGCCGCCTGACGCCTGGGGTGCAATTAAGCGAGTTTAAATTATCTCCTCCGCAACGACAGCCGGGCGCCCGTGAACTGCAAACATGAAGCGCTTTTAATTTGTGCGGCAGCTCGGCTACACGTTGTTGTTGGCGGCGGTGCTCGGGGCGAGCAGGGAATGCCGGGCGGCGATGGTGATCGAGAAAGGGTGACGATGCTGGAAGGTCAATGCCCCACGCCATTTTTGCGTCATCTCCTTTGTGGTAAATGGGCAGCGTCGTGAGTAGGGGTCAAACGGGCAACATCGTGAGTAGGGGTCAAATGGGCAACATCGTGAGTAGGGGTCAAAGGGCAACATTGTGAGTAGGGGTCAAATGGGCAACATCGTGAGTAGGGGTCAAATGGGAAACATCGTGAGTAGGGGTCAAATGGTCAACATTGTGAGTAGGGGTCTAACGGGAAACATTGTGAGTAGGGGTCAGATGGGCAACATCGTGAGTAGGGGTCAAATGGGCAAGATTGTGAGTAGGGGTCAAATGGGCAACATCGTGAGTAGGGGTCAAATGGGCAACATCGTGAGTAGTGGTCAAATGGGTTGCATTGTAACTTGGGGTGAAACGGGCTGCATTGTAAGTAGGGGTCAAATGGGAGTGACAATAGTGACCGAGATGGTCTCTTGACCTTCGCAGGGGATGGTGCCCCTTTCAAATAATGCACTCCTCGTGATATGATGGAAGAGGTGACAAACAAAGTGTGTACAAGAGAGAGACATTTATTGAGATGGGAGAAATCTGGACAAAGGATGCTATATTTACTGAAAAGGGATAAGATAGACGCACATCAGGATAGGAATGAGAGATTAATTGGCTTTCTTCATGTGTGTCGGTATTTCACCCCAAAACAAATATATATATTCACGAATCCAGGGCCTCTTCAGTTTCTTCAAACTTGCGGAGCTGTTCCACCGTGGCTGTGACGTCTTGGCTGGAGTGTAAGCATGGGCGACATTAGGCCACGCTACATGTGATGATCGATGGTTAAATTGCCACTAAACTGCCTGGGAACTTGAATTACCCAAGCCTGCCAACCGTTATATACTGGACAACAATATTGATAATAATTATCGTAACATAAAACAGGTTAAAGTGTCACTTCTCTATAACAGTTGTATTTTACGTGATGTCCCTGTGTTAGTAATTACACAATGCGCACTTTTATGAAAACAGTTTAAATGCAAAATTTAAGAGCTGCTACTGCTGTATTCATACGGCTGTGCTAAATTTTACATGCGTTTTTACTTCTGTGCCTGATTGATGCTGCGAGTTACTGCCAAAGTCCTATGTCCAATGAAACATTGACTCTGACTTATTAGTTGGTCATGCAATGATGATTGTGGCATTTCTAACCTCCAAGAACAGCCCTGAGTCAGCAGTGAAAATTCCACATCCGCGTATCGAGTGCGAGGTTCTCTATGTGTTGACCACAGCCGACTTCCCACAAAATGGAACTTATTTAATCAACTCCAAAAATATGATCAGTCTACGCATTACGTTTTCGTTTTATATCGCGCCATTCATGCAAATTGCATCTCATAATTACTGAGGAACCACGTACAAGCGGAAAGGCAGCCCAGGCAGTGAGCTGGTGCCAATAATTGCTCAAGCTCTGCAGTCCTCTATATATGAAGACGTTTTCAGACAAATAACAAGGGGTTATACACCTGGGAGAAAACCGGAATGACCGGAGAAAAACCCGCGTGTGCGAGGGGGCAACACTCTATCTCATACAGAAGGGACAGATGGTATTTGTCCACACTCTGTTGTACCGCTTTCTCAAGGCAAGCCAGTGAGTGGCATCTCCTCGACGTGCATGAGAAGGGAACAGAACTGTGCACCTCTGTGAGGAGTAGTGAAGACTACCGCTGCATCACTTCGCTGTTCTATGTACGGGTTGTGCTCTCTAGCTCTCTGGGGCGTTTTCAGGCTGTGCCTGTCAGAGGCTCGCAGCGAAATATCGGACATCGTGACAAGCAATTCCTTCCCACAACGCTGAAAAATGACACCGCGGGTTGCTCGATTAGGACTTAAACTTAGCGGCATCGCGCTCGTCGTGTGAACACTTGACAGGGCCCTCCTGCAACAGTGTCTTGAGCCTCAGTGAGGCGATCTCAGGTATGCAATCTTAATCAAAATTATTCATAATAAAGGTTTTTTGGGTTCGATCGCTTAAGTATAAATGTGGCGTTAACCCGCCACTACTCGAAGCAGCCAATGAGTCAGGTTTGTCGCGTAAACAAAACGTGCCAAGTATTTACTACCTCAGCCCACCAGTGTGTTGGAGAGTAAATACACAACATTTACAATTCTAGTTAACGACGTTTCGCTGGTAATTACATCCAGCATCATCGGGTGATTTGGCCAGAATTGTCAACGACACACTTCCACTTACGCGATCTAACCCAAAACACATTTATTATGAATAATATTGGTCGTGAAAGCTTCTCGTGTCAAACGGAATCCTAATTTATGAATGCAACACCTTTTTTTCGATTTTAAGCTTTCGTGACTGCAGGGATTCATCTTCTTGGTTCTTTCGGTGAAGTCACGTAGAATGGAAATAATAAAATAATAAAACATAATAAAATACAATTCTCAATTCAGAATTCCAATAAAATTCAACACCTGTTACAACCCTCAAAAACATTTCAGGCAGCATTAATATCAGTAGGTGCTTTATTTTATTTTTTTAACGACAGCACGCGACAAGATGCGCATTTTACGTATTAAAAACTCTCAAGGCGTACGCATTACGCAAAGCCACCGGTTCAGAAGAACTGCATTGTGGTAATACAAACATTAATGTTGTCTCCTGGCCTGCGCTCATTTTGCTGCTGCTGCTGATTATTATTATGATTAATACGTTTGCCGTTGTTGCAAAAGGGCGTCATGGCCCATTCTCACGAAAGCATTGGGCTCCCCCTGATTCCACCAAGCGTGCGTATCGAGAGGGCTTCCGACAATTCACCCCCCCCGACCCCCAGCAGGAAACCGGACCCCTCGACGAGGAACTCTTCTGCGCGTGCGCGCGGCGGCAGGCGGAGACCGCGACGTGAAACTGATCGCGCGTCTTTTACTTTGCAATCAAACTGGAAACAAATAGCCCCAGAGGGCGCGCGTGCGACTGAGAGAGGGAGATTGCCGAGCGCCGTGGCCGGCCACGTGGGCACGGCAACCGCCCTCGCCATTATGAAGTAAACGTCGATCCCAATAACGCCCACACCCCCATTCCCCTCCCCACGGTGCAGGTAACGCGTTCCAAGCTGAGTCAACACGGGGGGCGCAAGGGGGCCGTCCATAAATGACGTCACGCACCTGGGGGGGATTGAGAATTGTGACGTCACGTAAAAATGCGCAACTTTAAATAAATATAGACAACACGTTCTACTTAATTAAATATACTTTTTAATAAATGTTTTCTCCTACAACATCAGAGAGCAGCGCCACATTAAATACGCACGACAATGACAATAGTTTAAAGCGATTTGAAGCATGTTTTTTTTTTGGGGGGGGGGCAGAGCTTTGTGACGTCATATTTGAGGGGGGGTCTGATTTTTTGTGACGCCGTGTGACGAAGCGGGGGGGGGGGGGGGGTCAAAAATCGTCAAAAATCGTGTGACGTCATTTATGGACGGCCACCAATGTTTTTGTGACGTATTGCGATCAATGCAACTCACGACTTTTCCCCGCACCTCCGATCAGCACGGTTGGCTACGTACGGTGCAAAAAAAGTTCAACATACAGAAATTTAAACTAAACTATTTTTTTTATTTCACCAGGGAAGACCCTCGAAGTTATGCGCTCTTATGTCAGAAGCGACCGTGCCACAAGTGATCGCTCAAAGAAGTGGCTCGTTGCGTGATCATTTACGGTCTCGAAACGCTCTAAATGCGTGTTGATTCAAAATGTGGAGGGAGAAAACCGGAGGACCCGGAGAAAATTCCCCACGGCCACGGGCAGAGAGAGACATCTGAACTGCAAATATACAGGCATCAGGGTCGGTGTCGAACACCACGACATCCTGTCGACCAGGCGAGCTCGTTAACATCACACATGGTGGCTGTGAATATGTGATTCCCCTGGGCAACATTTGCCCCACTGATTGTCAACGCAAGTTGGTGTCTTGACTCACGCCAAGGAAAAAATAAGAAATATTTAAAAATACTTTTTTTTAAACACGCTTTAATGAAATGTACCGTACGAGTAATGGCAGAACTCCACGACTCCAGGAAATAGCCCCGAAGCTTGCCATAACGTAAGGGGCCTTGGTGATTTACAGCCAACATCAGTTGAGCGTGGACAATTAGACCCAAAGCGAAACATAACATGTAAAAAAGCAATGTAATTTTTTTTTATGATAGAATATAGTATTGTCATCAGTATGTCATAAGTAAATGAAGTTTGCAGTCGATACCACATTGGGAAGTGGGTTAAAATTGAGTTACAAGATTTGAGAATACGACAACAACAACGACAACAACAACAGACAGAGTGAGTTAAATAAACGCATTTAAAAATGTAAGAAAACAATACGAGTAGGTCCACAGACCATCTGGCCTCCTATTTCACGTGTCGGGGTATCTTCTGAGACTGCCTAGCTCGCTCAAGGACATCATTGTCCTCAGTGGCAGCTGAGGACTTCGGGCAAGGTCGCGACGGGAGATGAGTGCGGTGACAGTAAACGACGTTCGCCACGGTGGCCTCCTGCTGCGCTTAGACATTGTCGGTCTCCACATATTCCTCGTAGACGTGGATCGTTGTGCGTATTAATGTTCAACGTCGTTTGCACCCTACCTACGTATCCAGCCGCTCTCACGTTGGGTCAACATTATGGCGACCTTTAACTCACAACGGTTCCAAACGATGTTTCACCATTGACCTGTGCTACGATGCTGGATGATGGAGCGGCGTTGGAGTGTGGCTGTTGAGGGCCGGGGTGGACACACAAGGCGGAGCTGGGTGGGAATGGGGGAGGGGTGGGCGAACGGTCGAGGTGTTGATGCGTCGTGGCCGTCGATGGCCGCACGCCCCCTGCTGCTCGCAAGGGGCGCCTCTGTTTGTGCCGCCGATCCCCTTGGCAATCCCCGGGGCACGCTGAGCAGAGGGCGATGCGCGGTGGGGGATGGGGGCGGCGGGGGTGGGGGGGTCTGTGTTTGCATGACCCCGAGTATCGGGTTTTCCAGAAGTCCGTTAGGCAGAGCGGTGCGCCGAGACAAACGCAATAAACACGGAATCAGGGCGCTCCACCGGTGCATGCGAGTCGATGTATGGCGTGTTTTTTTTTTTATTGGATATTAGCATAGAATCTTTATGAGTGAATTTAATGTTGCCTTAGTCTGGCTCTATGAAGCCAGGCTATTGAAGAGAAACGTAAACTATCCGACAGAATGCACAGTGTGGCTCTGTCAACCCGAGGAATTGACATTAACCCTTCGCCTACCCTCTGATCCTCAGGCATTACCACTGAAGCCCGAGAATTCCAGACAAGCCTTAGTAGTCTGGGTTTGTGAGCCAAAACAACTACAAACGCCCCATAGTCAACAACCAAATTACTCGAAATGTGTCAGGTCTCGTCGGATTTCAGAAGCTAAGCAGAGTTACAAACCTGGTTAGTACATGCATGGGTGACCGCTTGGGTTTTCCAGGGTGTTGTGGGTGTGGCTCTGTGAAGTGGCCAAACGGTGGTCGTGGTGAATGTGTGGGATGTTATTAAGTGAAGTATCTGGTTTCCTCCACAGCGCTACCACTTTTCCACAAAGTGGTCCAGATATTTCTTTTTTGAACCACTGAGCGGTGGCGGCACCAGGTTTCAGCAAACCAAGCCAAAGCTCGGGGCCCGAAGGAGACCCCAGACTCACGAAAGAATAATAATTTGGGTGCAGCAAATATGAGCCCAATTTAAAATCCTTATAAACATCATGAGCTGAGAAACACGCAATGATAATTCATCTCTCATCTCTGCATTTTCTGCATCTCTACGATCTCACCCCACTACATGTATTGTGTCTGTCTATGTTTTCGTATTGCCCACTCACATCGATATCTCTCACAGTCTGAACTGTGATTTTGTAAATTGCAAAGCGGGGGACCCCCAAATAGAATTTCTTCTCAGGGCCCTCCCAAAGGTGCCAGCCACCACCACCACAGCCACGCAGTATTTGAACTCGCGAAAGACGGCCACAGCATCGCGCGCGTTCAGATGCGCTTCTGTGGCCGTCTGGAACGCTCTTCCCCGTTAAATATGAGGACGCCACTGGAGCTGTGCACTTTTAAATCTAAGACTGAAAACTAATTTATTTAGGACTGCTTTTTGTGAGTAGGCTTCGGAGCTGGTGGGTTGTGTAATTTGTTTTTCATGTTATCACGTGAACAGGCAGATGTATGAAGGGGGCATCCTGTCTGTTTATCTATTTTAGATGATAAGTGTGTGTCTGTTTTTTGCTGTCGTACACAGTTGCATTTTACCTGGTCTTATACGCTCATAGCAGATTGTATTTCACAGCAATGAAGTTAATATGATTCTCAAACGGAAAGTATTATGAATGAATGAGTGTGCACGCTGGTTTATTCATTTGGACCACCCAACCTCAGTGACCACCCAGTAGAATACTAGAATTTGGCCTTTAATTCATTTGGAAGCTATCGCAACATTCACAATTCCCTCTGTTTAGTGTGGGTGTGTGTGCATGTGTCTTGTGTGTCAGGGAGTATTGGCGCAGCGGTTAGCGTGCTGCGCTTCGAACCCGGCGACACAAGTTCCATTCCTGCTCATGGCCTCCATCTGTGACAGTTATTTGAACCGGTCCTAGGCCTCCCCTAGGTCAACTCGGTCTCAAATGAGTTCGTGGTGCGATGTGTGAACATCGCCACTGGGGAGACAAAGGCAGCCGTGCGTGGTACTGGCCACCTTCTCCCTTGTGTACCGTGCCGGCCTTCATAGGTACTCGCTAAACGCACTTGCTTCAACAATCTGTTGAGGCTATATGGTGGTTGTTTGCCTTTGTGTGTCAGTGAGGGAGTGTGAGTGTAGTGGCAAGCGCACTGCACGGGGTGCGCGGAAACCAAACCTCGATTCCCGATCATTCCCAACATCAGTGGCGAATAGCTTCGCCAATCTAGGGCCTCCCCGAGGTCGACTCAGCCTTGATTTGGTACCTGACTGGATCAGAGGCAGACAGGAGTGGTGCTGGCCACCCCGACCCCTCGTCTGCTTTGTCGGCATTCATAAGTGCTTGCTGACAAGCACTTGCCCCAACAGCCTGAAAGGACTATACGGGGATCTTTGCCTTTGTATGTCGGGCACCTATAAAATAAATAATGCATAGCCATGTGTAAATCCACTGCTGGATGAAGCTCTTCCCACGCCATGAGTCGTTGAACTGAACTTCACCATGATCAGTGTGAGATGATGAAAGGGCAGGAGCAAGGACCGGTCCACGTGTCACTCGGCACTGGTGTTAGCCGTGGCAGGGAATCGAACTCAGCTCAGCAGATAAATCATGCAGTTTGATTCCTGGCCATGGTTAAATCAACGTGGCATCTTCACCGGCCCCGAACTCACCCGTGTGGTAAAGTACGTTCAGACACCCCCCATGTCCAAGGCGGCATGTGGAGGCCTTCGTCCAGCGGTGGATCAATACGGGGCTGTAGACGGTTACGTTGCAAATAGCGACGAGGTGGGGCAGATTTGCGTTGTTCAATCTTTGGAGAGGGCCCACCAACAGACGGACCGTCAATTGCCGTTAACGGATTGCATTGAGCACCCAGGGCGGACAAATCACGCTTGGCCGATGGTCCGACATCTGACTTGGCTCTTCGGGGATTGAAGGCCGTTTACAGAGAACCCCGGTGGACACAGAGGGCAGGGAGAACTTGCCGAGATGTCAGAGATGAACAAGGCCCTGGCCATCTGCTGACTCCCTCCTGGCATCGGCCGCAGCCTCTGCACATTTGCCAAGCCGTGCGACCTCTGAATCGGGCCAGTGAAACCTCACTCCACCTCCCTGACGTGTCTGTGCGCTGCGAATAAAACATCGCCTATTACGTACGCCGTCTCTTGTCGAGGCTGTGATTACGGTGAACGGTGTTGAGTTGTTGATTATTTCAGTCTTCCAATTAAATCTCGTTATTGGGTGTAAGCGAAAAACGCACCTCGCAGACTGTGTGATCCATGACACGCGCGGTGACCCGTGGTTCTGTGACCTTGCGAGTAGATACATGAAGATAAAATGACATTTGCCCGTTATCACCACTTGAAACGTCTTTGCTGCGCGACATCCTGGGTGTTTGTGGCGACGGAAAGGGCCTCTGGCAGCAGGCCGTAGTTGGCACGTGAGCTCACGTAGCTGCGCGGACGTACGTGCAACGTTGCGTCCAGTTCTTCGGCAATCAGCATTGCGTCAGCACTTGTCCAGTAGCGACCGGTGAAGATAGAGAACACATGCTGCCGCTCTGTGTCAGGGCACTCATCTCTGGGTTTCGGTGAAAACCAGGATGATCAGTGAAACGGTTAAACAGAGGGGTTTACAAGCAGTTGAAGTTCGTGGCTTAAATCCTGCACTCGTGCACCTGCCCGAGAGGGTTATAAATCCACCCTGGATTCAACTGCGCAATGAATATTTTTCACCACGGGCGATTTAATTTTATTTGAATATTTCGGAAATTTCTGACACAGGGAATGGATGCCATTCATCCCGTGTTAAAACGTGTACATTTGAACTGCATCAAAAGCACTGTTATAACAGAGTTCACTGGAGCGATCCCACGGTGCTATGCGAATTCTTCACCATCTGCATGAGCAGGCTAGGCACCGACAGACACCGAACATGGGGATTGCATCGGTGAAGACGATGGTGATGATGATGGCACTAGTTTCTCTACAGCAGTGTTCTTCAGAGGGGGACCACTGTCGCCGGCACGACATCATCATTGCGAGGGCCGCCACACCGCCCGCAAGGAGTGTTTTTCACATGTTGTGTACTCATCTTCTTGGTTCTTTCGGTAAAGTCACACGTAGAATGGAAATAATAAAATAATAAAAATAAAACATAATAAAATAATTCTCACGTCCACCTGCGGACGGCTGCTTGCGTTGTGGCCGAAACGTCGTGAGAATTATTTTATTATGTTTTATTTTTATTATTTTATTATTTCCATTCTACGTGACTTTACCGAAAGAACCAAGAAGATGAATCCCTGCAGTCACGAAAGCTTTAAATCGAAATGGTTTGGATTCTGTCGAGCGGTGTTCTTCATTGCAAGGCACGCTGGCCACTGGCGGCCCCCTAGTGGCCTTCAGCGCGGCCCTTGACGTGCGCCGCCCCGAACAAACACAAATGTAATCAGCCTACGTGCTAATCAATACACAACATTTCGATTTAAAGCTTTCGTGACTGCAGGGATTCATCTTCTTAGTTCTTTCGGTAAAGTCACGTAGAAGGGAAATAATGAAATAATAAAAAGAAACCATTTTACATTAATTAATTTATTATGCTTTATTTATTTATTTTATTATTTCCCTTCTACGTGACTTTACCGAAAGAACCAAGAAGAAGGATCCCAACCACTTTTGTCCACAGGGATCCATGCACCTTGGCTAAGCCTTTTGCGGACTCGGACCCCTTGGATATCTTCCTGCTGCTAGGGGTCCAGGCCACGTGTTTGCTCCTCTCAGGGGGTCCAGTCCCCTTGTTCTGTTCCTCTTGGGGACCCAGACCTCTTGGATGTTTCCACTGCTCTCTCGCGGACGCGTGCCCCTTGGATTCGCAGCCCCGTGACCGCCTCTCTGTCTCTAGCAGTGCCCACGTGCGCGCACTTTCAGTATATTCACAATAATTTCCAAAAGCGCAATTATACCGTAAGAACGAACACACTGTGTTTGGAAATTATTCACTCTCGCTCATATTGAACACCGTCTATTATAAAGGATGACTTCTATTGACTTCTCACAATGTGGTATTTATTGAATCATTTATTTGGAACGGATTTTTGTGTTTAGTTTGTTGTCCTTCCCCGCGTCTCCGATGAGCATGGTTGGCTACGTACGGTGCGAACGAAGTTCAGCATACATGCGTACTTGATGGGCGACGTCGTAACCAAATCGAAGCGCTCTCTAAATCAGAGTACCACCCAGCCGGACAGCAGTGACCCTGCGACAGGACTGGGGCCCCCCACAATGGCAATGGGAAATTTCCACCAGCGACTCTGAGCTTGCAGATCGGAGTTGAGTGCCGCTCCCAGTCCTCGGCTGATTTGGCCGTGTCGCAGAGTCACGTGCGTTCGCACTTCACGCTGTTGCTTTATGAATGGTTCCCAGTTGGTCTCACCACCCCCCTCCCCCCGCCCCCTTTTCTTTTCCACTGCTCACGGGTGGCTCTTCAGAGCTGGGAGAGTCCCAGGTCCAGTGGATTCATGTGGACAGGGGCTTTTTTCGGTGTAACAACTTCGGCAAAAATATACTTCCGAGCCAAGACTAACACGCGAGGGCTCTCGTGCCGAGTTCGTTTCTCTCTGTTGTTCAATCTACATGTGCGCATGAACAGCGTAGAGTCCATGTTAAACTGCCTCCCTTTTTCAAAACGAACAAATGAGCGGTTCTCATCTCCACTGTTGTCCCTGAACCAGCGGTGGAAATTCCACATTATCACGGCACGGGTCAACTTATCTACAATGCGACCACTGCTGAAAATTCCCAAAAAGCGGCGTCTTGTTTTATCGGCCCTGGATTGATGATAGGTTAAGTCGGCCCCCAACTGGGACTTGAACTCACGCGCTTTGGGTTGTGTGTCTAGGTGCTCTAACCATTGACAGAGAGAGCTTCTTAGCTCAATGGGCCTCACCACCCGAAATAAAATAACTGCTGTAACCACGGCACCACCCAGCTGGAGATATACTCAACGCTCACTCAGCCCTGTGCCGTTCCTTCTGTGAAAACATTTTCAAAGGCTTCGCTAATTGGAAACCACTTGAATTACATCCACAAGTGCAGCATGGCACTATAACAACGAATTACTTTTGATGACTGTTCAGCCGACAGTTCGTGGGGAAATTCAGGCATACTCACAGCAAATTCTCACTTGTATTGATACAGGTAGCAAAAACAATTGATGAGGACTTTTGATCTTATTGAAGAGGGTCCAATGGTTTGTATCCGGTAAAAGTGCAGTCTTGCAATTGCTTGCTCATGACACTGCCGGCAGAAGGGTCCCCACTAGAGGGAGCTGTAGAGTGCCCCTCAAGAGGCTATTTGGCCGATTCAATGCTGGCCAGACGTCTCAGGAAGAGGTGAGAGGACCCACACTCACTTTGTCTCATCACACATGACCTGCCCATCGATTGTGGCGACTGTTATCAAGTTGGCCCTTGATAATTGTTTTTTTACCCTTCTATCTGGCAACAAAACTGACACCTTTTTGACAAGGAGTCATGTTTACATAGATCAGATGACGCCAAAAGGCGCACTTTTGCGCCTTTTGGCGTCATCTGGTCCAACACCATGTGAGACTAGGCTCTAAGGAAAGCTGTCTCGGGTGTGGACCAATCAACTTCAAGGACAGTGCATACATTATCAGAGTTGTGTTTTTTGTTTGCATTATGGCTGCAGGTATTGTGGTCAATGTAAACATAACTCCTTGTCAAAAAGGTGTCAGTTTTGTTGCCAGATAGAAGGGTAAAAAACCAATTATCATATTTTGTTACTGGCAAATGAGGTTCCAATGGTGTAAGTTGGCCCTTGTTTCAGCTTCCGCGCCGAGAGATTTAAACCATCGCACCACGGAAGCTTCCCCTGTTTGTTTTATGGCTTAAACTGAGAGAGAAATTGCCATGAAATATGAACTGTAGATGTTAGATTATTTTAGACGGTGGAGCATAAACCATCACGCAAACTCCGGCCATCCTCGCTGCGGCTTTTGGCTGGCCATGGGACAAAGACGGTCACCGCATCGCGCGCTTTCAAATGCCGTCTGGAATGTTCTTCCTTCCGATATTAGGAAGCCACTGGAGCTATGCACTTTTAAATATAGTTTGAAAACTCATTTGTTTAGAACTGCTTTTTGTGTTTAGTTTGTTGTCCACCCCCCGCACCTCCGAATAGCACAGATGGCTGCTTACGGTGCAAAAGAAGCTCAACATACATAACAGACATAACAGAAGACGACGTGTCTTGTGCAGAGATTGATGGGAACACAGAACCACGCAGCCGGACAATCTTAATATTATTATTTTGTTTATTTAACAAAGTCATCACGATCGCTAAAAGTTAACCGTAGACTCCACCGCAAGCAACGCGACGCGTCGTCGCGAAAAGGAAATTCACATCTTGCCATCGCCCGCTGTTGGCTAAAACGAACCCGAATGCTTTAAACAAAATAAAACACACAAAAAAAAACAACTTTAATAAAATATAAAATAGGCAGCTGCAGGTGTGTGTGTGTGTGTGTGCCTGCCGCTCGCTCGCTCGCTCGCTCGGGAAAATCAAACCTCGAGTAACGAGACCTGACTTCACCGGCGTGGGCCCTAATCACAGCGGAATGAGCCGACAGCTGTTATGCGCTTGCTTGCCATGGTCCGCTGCTGATTCTCCCCTCTCTCGCCTCGCTCGCCGCGAGCGGCAAGCGCTTTGCTTTCTTTCGTGACAACACGCGGCAGGCGGAGGAGAGAGGCAGGACCACCAATGAAAGAAAGACTGTCGCTTCCAAACGCCCCCTTCCACCCCTGAACAAATACGGGGCGGGCGCGCGGTGCGGAAACTGTTGTGCATGCATGAGGGCCTTGGACGGTGCCTATAACCATTGGGGTGACCCTGAGCAGACATGAGCCACGCTCCACCCGCTCCATCTCTCTCTCTCTCTTTGTCTGCTTTAGTTTTGTAGAATGCTCGTGAGATGACTGAAGAATAGATATTGGCAAGAGATAGGAGACGGGGCGAGATACGCGAGATATAGATGTGATGAGGCAAATGTAGATGTGATGTGACGATGAAAGAGAGATGCAAACGTGATAGAGGTGAGATAGATTAACCGCCTCTATTTTAATTAATTGTGGAAATTTTATTTAAGCTCACATTTGATGTGAAACCCAGAAATGCATTTTGGTTTTCATGAATCTGAGAACCCCTTGAGCTACTTGGGGCCCGACGGGTTTGCTTCATTTACTGATCCTGAGCGCCGCCGCTTCGTGTGTGAGGACAAACCCACGAACAGAACAAAGAGGGGTGACTACAACGTTTGCGGTCTCACAAAGAATGATAACAAGGTGTTATATTTCAACATCGTTCCCTTAAGGTGCAATGCGCTTCGTCCATTGTGCTTTCAAAGTTTGAGTCTCTCCAAGGAAGAACGTTTTTTCTCATCTCGTTCACAACCACTCATCGATTTACTGGCCAATAGAACAATCACACTCCCCGAATGTGGAAGTCACGAGGAGCCACGTTTAGATGTCAATACACAAACCAAGGTTATTTCAAATTATCCGTAAATAAACTAAGGGGTTCATCTATTGCAATGGAAACTATTAAGCCTTTCTGAAAGTCTGCTACCTTAATATTCTTTGGGTCTTTCGGTAAAGTCACGTAGATAGGTTCAAAGTTAACAAAAAATTAACCAAAAACCACGACGTTTCGATCAACACACAAGCGATCGTCTTCAGGTGGAAAAAACGGGGGAAAGCTCCCAAAGGAAAGCTGTTTTTAAAGGTTTAAGATGGGCGTAACCCAAGTGTCATCTTGCAGCGCGCCCAACGAAGTGGGCGGGACACAAGGGCCCTGGGGCCAGCACAAGTGTTATGTTATTGTGGGAAATTAACAACTTTTTGTACTTGTAGTAGTACGCCCAACTTCAAGCGGAGATGGTTACGTTAATGAATCAAGAGAAGGGTATGCGCAGGAGCTCTGGAGAAATTAGTAAAATGAAATGAAACTAACATCGGAAGGTGACAAGATGGAAACATCACAGCCAATTATGACTAAAACTGGTTGATGACTAAGACGTTTACTTTAAGTGCTTGTTTATTTATATTCTTTGGTTCTTTCGGTAAAGTCATGTAGATAGAAAAATTATAATAAAAATAGAGTGAATAAACAAACATTAATGTAGACTATAGCCGGGTTCTTAATCGGAGTGAGTGTACTGGCAATCTCTGATGTGGACTGTAGCCTGGTTATTACGTTTGGTGAGTGTACTGGCAGTCTATAATGTAGACTATATCAATGGTTATTAAGCTGGGTGAGTGTACTGGCAATCTATAATGCAGACTGTAGCTTGGTTCTTAATCAGAGTGAGCACACTGGCAGTCTATAATGTAGATTTATTCCGGTTCTTTCAGGAATGAAAATGAAAATAAAACAAACAAACAAACCACGACGTTTCGATCACAACACAAGCGGTCGTCATCAGGAAAGGGGGGGTTAGCCTCTAAAGGCAAACTGTTTATAAAGGTTTAGAGATGGGCGTAGCCCAAGTGTGTCAGCAGCATGGGCGGGGCAGCTAATGTTAATGTGGGAGAAAACAACGACACCGGCAGTAGGTCTATACCAATCAAAGGCCGCCAGGCAATCATTGCACCTAGCTCCATACACCCACACTGCTGACGGTGGAGGTTGACAAGAAAACACAAATCAAGTCATGACCCAAAGTGGTTGATGACATCTTTTGAATGATTGCGGAGCTTATAACCAGCCTCTCGGTTGAAATGGTGTCTGTATATATGAATAGCTTCTTGAACAAATCTTTGTTTATAGCCAGTAGGCTTGCAAAGTACCATCATCTTAGAGAAATCTATTTCGTGTGAGCCAGCCACATTAAAATTATGATTAGCCACGGCAGAACTATTGGTCCTACCGTGTTTCAAATCTACCTTATGCTCTCAAACACGGTCCAAGACATGTCGCTTAGGTTCCCCAATGTAATTCCTGCCGCAGATAGAGCTTTGTTTTGTAGATGCCGGGATATTGCATGTCAGGAATCTTGTACTTCACAGTTGGGATTAGATCACGCAGTTTATGTATTGTGTTAAATGATTTTGGAAATATTTTTGGTTACCCCTGCTATGTATGGCAAGGTGAGGGTTTTGATTGGATCCTTAGATGGCTCCTTCCTCACGGTTGGGTGATGGTTTTGCGGATTGTGTAGTCAGAGTATCCATTTGCCTTGAGAGCTTGGTGTACGTGTTTGAGTTCACTGGTTAGGTGTTCATGGTCGGAGATACATTGAGCTCTATGGTGTAAAGTTTTGATGAGGGAATTCTTCTGGGATGGATGGTGGTGGGAATCATGTTTTAGGTAGGTGTCAGTATTGGTTACTTTCCTGTAGACAGATTGGCGCATTGAGCCATCAGGTCTCTTTTTGATTAGGACATCCAAGAAAGGTAGCATGCCATCTTTTTCCACCTCCATGGTGAATTTCATGGCTGGGTGTATGGAATTGATGTGGTTGAGGAATTGGGTCAGAGCTGGTCGGCCATGTGGCCAGATGACAAACGTGTCATCTACGTACCTCTTCCACAAGGACTGCCATAGAGTGGATGCCTGGATGGCGTCTGTCTCAAATGTATCCATGAAAATATTAGCTGCAACCGGAGATAAGGGAGAACCCATTGGGGTGCCTTTAGTTTGTTTCTAGAATGTTCCTTTCCAGGTAAAGTATGTATTGGTGAGGCAGTGTCTCACCAGAGCCGTTACATCAGCATGCAATACTTGTTGGACCGAATCTTCAAGGATTGCAATGGTATCGGGCACAGGAACTTTGGTGAACAAAGAAACGACATCGAAACTAACGAGCAAATAATCTGGGGACAGTGAGATGTTTTTAATTGACGATACCAGGTGAACTGAGTTAAGTACAGAAGAGATGGTCTTACCAGTGAATGACTGAAAGGTCTCAGACAGATATCGGGCCAGTTTGTCGGTGGGTGAGCCAATGGTGGAGACGGTGGGGAGAAGGGGTGTACCTTCTTCATGGATTTTTGGTAAGCCGTATAATCTGGGTGGTCTAGCAGCAGAAGATTTTAAGGAAAACCGTTTGGTCTGTTCAATTAATGAAGCTGAATCAGTAATTATACTGTTCATTTTTGTAACGAGGCTATTGGAGGGGCCTCTTTCATATTTAGTTGTTAACAATGCAGGCTGCACTGTGCATGTACCATAATTCACCAAGTATTTATTTTTTTACATGCCTCAAATGAATACAGAAAAAAGGATAAACGCCTAACAAAATTGGTCTGAGTTCAACACAAACAGAGACTCAGCTGTGGTGTGAGAATGATGAGGCCATGCTCGCAGTTTGGGGAATTCTCTGGGCTATGAAGAGTTATTGGTCAGAGATATTAGCGCCGATATCATTTATTTTGGTTGGTTTGGTCTCTTTTAATGACGGCAACAAAACACTTTTTATATTCCGCGGCCAAAGAAAAACGATGCCTTCAGCAAAGCCCAGAACCCAGGTTTTTTATTGGATGGCTGGGTCGCTCATGGAGCCAGCTCCCTCATCAGAACACTGAACCTTGAGCCATCAACGGCGAGATTCTGAGTTTGGCTCCCAGAGTTCAGTGGCAAAAAGACATTCGATTTAATGACAAGTCTTTCAAAATTTTATGGGTTCGTAATAAAATGAAAGCATTATTTCAGATAAACGTTCAGTAGCATTTATGAGGAATATCTCAGCATTGGACGGAGGCTTAATGTGCATTGTATATGATTACACTTGCTGTGACAGTCTAAGTATGTCACGATGATAAAGCGATGTAACACAATTTTTGTTCCTGGGTAGTAAGTGTTATTTCGTAATTGCTTATGCCTAAAAAGTATAGAAAATGCCTATTATTCCCCACAAACCTTGCTTTTGTGGCCAGGACAGTGATATTTTGAAATGTACCTATTTTCAATGAGAAAACAGGCGAATCTGTGTTTTGTCGTTCACATAAAGTCAGAAAAAAACTACATATGAATAAACATTAACATGTAATTATACTAAAGTAATACAAAAATTACTACAAAATATTTAGAAGTGAGTAGTTTTTCTAGATTTACGATTACTGTAAATCACTTTCATGAATCAGTCCCCAAATGTAGTCTCCCATCACGTTCTCTTTAAGCTGTCTTTGGTAACGGCGTTCAAAGTCCAGTAGAAGCACTCGCCTTGCTCCTCCGAGTACGCTCCCATGTTCTCCTTGAATTTATCAAGATGATCGTCAGGGATTTGGACTTTGAGGGACATCCTACAGCCCATTGTGCCGTAGTTCTTCACCAGAGTCTCAACAAGCTCCACATAGTTTTCGACCTTGTGATTGCCCAGGAAGCCACGAACCACTGTGACAAAGCTGTTCTAAGCCGCTTTCTGATTACTAGTGAGCTTCTTGAGAAATTGCACTCCAGGATCTTCTTTATCTGTGGTCCGACAAAGACACCGGCTTTGACCTTTGCCACAGACAGCTTAGGGAAGAAGTTTTGAAGGTACTTGAAGGCTGCCGACTCCTTATCTACAGCTCTGACAAATTGTTTCATAAGGCCCAATTTGATGTGCAGTGGTGGCATCAGCACCTTCCAGAGGTCCACCAGTGGCTCCCACTTGACGTTGTTCCTCCCCACAGAGAACTCGGTCCACTGTGGCCAGTACCGCCTGTGGTAGTGCGCCTTGGTGTCCCTGCTGTCCCAAAGGCAAAGATAGCAGAGAAACTTGGTTAAACCGCATTGGAGACCCATTAGGAATGCCACCATTTTGAAGTCTCCGATGACCTCTCAGCCATACTCATTATACTTCAAGGCATCCAGCAAGGTCTTGATGCTGTTGTCATCCTTTTTGAGGTACACCGAGTGAGCCAGGGGAAGAGACGGGTACTTGTTACCATTATGCAGCAGCACGGCTTTGAGGCTCCTGGATGAGCTGTCAATGAAGAGGTGCCGCTCATTTTGGTTACAGGCGATTCCGATTGCCTCGAACAGACTGGTCGCCTTGTGGCAGAAGCAGAGGCCATCTTGACAGGTGAAGAAGCTGAAAAAAGGTTGGTGACGCTTCCTCTGATCTGCGACTTGCACACTTTCATCGAACAAGTTCCACTGCTTTGAGGCTAGACGTCAAAAGCTCGGCATGGGACTTGGTGAGACCAAGATCTCTGATCAAGTCGTTGAGGATTTTTTGGTTGGCGTAGTGTGGGTTTCTCTCCTCAGCTCCACCTCTGAAATTGTCATCTGGATCTACGTTTTCCTCACTCTCTGACTTGCTACTGTCTTCTAAAGACGGCTCCTTTCTCTCCGGAGGAGTGGGTACGGGGAGCTTATGTGACTAATGTGTAAGAGATTCTCGCAACTTTGAAAATTGTAAAAATTAGAAAATTAAAAACAAATTTTATAACATAAAATTCCGAGCAACAATTGTCCATCTTACCTTCCAGAGTTGTTTTGCATTGCTCGCAGGTGAAATTATAGTGCCCAGGGTTTGTCTTGATCCCCGACTGGCATGCCAAAATATGCCTTGTAGGCCTCACACATCTTAGCAGATGCTTCCACAGAGTACTTTTCTCTCTTTTCTTGATAAATTGTCCGCCGACATAGCATAATGCTTCTGCCGGATGCTTGCAGCTTCTTGATGCCATCTCAGAAAAATGCAGATATGTATCCACTTAGGCAGCTGGAACTAAACTGAACTGGTCGGCTTAAGGCCCCTGTATTTTTACTACTATTTATATTAATATGAAACTTCTAGAATGTTCTAGCAGTTACTCCAAGTTTACTCAGCACTGAATCTATCAGTAATGTTCTGGGAAATAGGGAAATTTCCAAATATCACTGTCTTGGTTACAAAAGCAAAGTTTTGTGGGGAATAATAGCTATTTTCTGTACTTTTGAGGCATAAGCAATTAGGAAATAACACTTACTACCCAGAACAGAAAAAATATGTTAACACTATGGGACCTCATTTGCCAGTAAAAATATGATAATTGGTTCTTTACCCTTCTATCTGGCAACAAAACTGACACCTTTTTGCAAGGAGTCATGTTTGCATAGACCGCAATACCTGCAGTCATAATACAAACAAAAGAACATAACTCTGATAATGTGCACTGTCCTTGAAGTTGATTGGTCCACACCCGAGACAGCTTTCCTTCGAGCCTAGTCTCATATGGGTAGGACCAGATGACGCCATCTGGTCCAACCCAATCTGGTCCAACCCATATGAGACTAGGCTCGAAGGAAAGCTGTCTCGGGTGTGGACCAATCAACTTCAAGGACAGTGCACATTATCAGAGTTATGTTCTTTTGTTTGTATTATGACTGCAGGTATTGCGGTCTATGCAAACATGACTCCTTGCAAAAAGGTGTCAGTTTTGTTGCCAGATAGAAGGGTAAAGAACCAATTATAATATGTTAACAGTGTAGTAATAATAATACATTATGTTTAAATAAATATGGATCTAATTCCGTCCTGGATTTGATCTCATGACATTCTGATTTTGAGTTGAAAACCGATCCTGCCATCTGGCTGAATAGACACAGGCACCCATGCCTGGATATGTACTCCATTGGAACCTCATTTGCCAGTAAAAAATATGATAATTGGTTTTTTACCCTTCTATCTGGCAACAAAACTGACACCTTTTTTACAAGGAGTCATGTTTGCATAGACCACAATACCTGCAGTCATCTGGTCCAACCCATGTGAGACTAGGCTCTAAGGAAAGCTGTCTCGGGTGTGGACCAATCAACTTCAAGGACAGTGCATACATTATCAGAGTTATGTTTTTTGTTTGCATTATGACTTCAGGTATTGTGGTCTATGCAAACATGACTTCTTGTAAAAAAGGTGTCAGTTTTGTTGCCAGATAGAAGGGAAAAAACCATGGATATGTACTGTAAAGACAAAGATCCTTCAACCGATCCTGTATCTCTGGTTTTGAGGTAAGAATGAATTCAATGCAATGGTCAGAAAATCAACAGGGAAAACAACGTTTCACTTTCAGATATCTTGTCCCTCCGTATACAATGATAATAATAACAGCATTTTTACACATCGAATAGTAAGCTACATGGCCTTTGCAGAGTGCATCATTTGAGCATAATTAGTTCAACACGAACAAGTTCTGGGCCGGCCTCTAACATTCAGTGTCTCGTCATCAGCTCGCCTTGCTTGAATCAATGCTGGCAAGCGGATTGTTCACGGGCAATGCCCCTGCCTGTTCGAAGCTGGCTCCTAGTTCGACGCGAAACCATACAATGCATGACCACAAAACAAGCGTTCGCGAGGTTGCGGAGCGAGTCGCTAGCAAAACGAGTGGACAAGTGGCGGCGTCGTTGGTGTCCCCACGCAGCCCACGGGCTCACTCGAGGAGGGAGCCCAGGCGTTGCGAGCGTTTGCCTGGCTCCGGGCAGCAGCTCTGGCCACGTGACTCTTGCAAGCCTCGCCGTGAGCCCCTTGACACGACGACGCCGCCGCCGCCGGCCTAAAACAACCCACCCCATCGACCCACCCACTCCCCTCCGTCCATGCCTCCTTAATCTGGCAAAAGGAAGAAAGGGGGGGTGGGGGGAAGACACCACCAAACATCCACGATTTCGATCAGCGGAGAAATTATGAGCTCATGTGGAAATATTTTCTGGGTGTTTGTCTTGGGTCCAGCGAGATGGCGATTGTGCCCAGCGCGGCTCAAGATCGCGGTGCTCGGACACGGTCGGGGTTTTTCTTTTTGCTTGTGTTGCGTGACCGTTGCAGCCTAGCAGCCATCGGGCGTGTTCGTCTTCGCGAGCCGCTGTCCGCATCGACGGCCCCGGGGTGTTCGCATCCGCCCACACAAACCCACGTGCTCCATGCACGCCGGCAGCGCAAACATCGTTTAGAGCTGGGCGTCCACAACGCTGCTGTGCTCTCTTCCCTTCGAGGATGGGGGGGGGGGGGGAACACACGTGCGTATGTACGTTGGACTTCTTTCGCACCGTACGTAGCCAACCGTGGTCATTGGTTAGAGCGGTCAGAGCTGCGCTCAGCTCACGCTCAGAAAACATTTAAAGCGAGTACCACATTGTGGGAAGGTAACAGTGGCTGTGCTATGTGGAGGGTGGATTCTGCTATTGAAATGTGGATTTTCCACCATTGGCTAAGGGTTGCCAACAAGAGGGAAATGGGCACAGGAAAACAATGCATTTGGTGATGCTGCTAATACTGTGGTAGCAGTGGTACACAAGCACAGATAAAAAAAATGCAACGCATTTGTCACCTTTAAACGAAGAATATATAATAGGAGGCGTTTCGGGCACCACACGGGAAGGAGATGACAAACACACAAAAAGTCATGGGTTACTTGAGCTAGGAGAGAGACATTTTGAATGTATCATGTACCACAGGAATTGCATATTGTGTGATGGCATAATCAATGACTGACTGCATTATCATATTAATTGCAGTCAACACACTCTGTAGGTTAACATTAAAAGGTCATCATGGCTAATGTTGTTTATGCCACCAGACCTATTTATTACTGCACGTGACCACACCCAGCGAGGTCACCAGACCCAGTGAGGTCACCACACCCAGTGAGGTCACCACACCTAGTGACGTCACCACACCCAGTGAGGTCACCACACCCAGTGAGGTCACCACACCCAGTGAGGTCACAACACCCAGTGAGGTCACCACACCTAGTGACGTCACCACACCCAGTGAGGTCACAACACCCAGTGAGGTCACCACACCCAGTGAGGTCACAACACCCAGTGAGGTCACCACACCTAGTGACGTCACCACACCCAGTGAGGTCACCACACCCAGCGAGGTCACCACACCCAGTGACGTCACCACACCCAGCGAGGTCACAACACCCAGTGAGGTCACCACACCCAGTGACGTCACCACACCCAGTGAGGTCACCACAACCAGTGACGTCACCACATCCACCTTCCACGATGAACCCGGATTTGGTCTCAGCTAGGTCACCAATAATTTTACATCCCCCCGCCACCATCCCTCATCAATAGATTTAGTTTTACACTTCATGTCATTTGTTCCAGCTCTGATAATTACCATGAAATAATAAGAGTAAAATGTATCGGTTTGATTGAAATGGAAATTGTTGCAATTTGAACCGATACATTTTTATTTACTTAAAGGCCGCCACGGTGGCGAGATGTCATCTTCCTCGCCTGCTATGCTGGAGGTCGTGGGTTCGATCCCAACCCTGATGCCTGCTGTATATTTGTAATTTTCATGTTCTCCCTGTGGTCGTGTTGATCATTTTTCGGGTCCTCCCATTGTTCCCTCCACATGGAGAAACATGCGTTTATATTTTTTTATATTATTTGCCTGCTATACATTTCCACATAAGCCACTTGAGCTAGCTATTATTTATGACCAGGTCGCTTCTGATAGAGAAGCGAATAGCTCAATTGTGGGCTTTACCTGGTAAAATGAAAACATTATAGTTTGTTTTTCCGGGGTTTGCTTATATTTCCTATAATTTACACTCCCCTCTGTTTTTTAATATGTTGTTGTTACTTTCTGACCTGCCCCAACTGGACATTTGTGAAAACGAGCAACCATAGCTCATCGGATTTAATCAGGAGAAATAAATATTCTGATTCTGATATAAAATGGGTGTGATATCCAAGGTGTGATCCAGCAGTGGAGTGACCATGGCTGATGATGACGATGATGGGTGTGGATCAGGAGGTCGATTGCAGTGACTTTGTAATTATCAACGTGGCATCATCTCCCAGCGCTGTTCCACGACAAGGTGACGGCAAGGCCATCCAGAGAGAGTTCCGAATGAGATTGTTTGAATCAAGTTACATTACATTGATCCTGGTATAAATAAACTAACAACTATTTTTTTTATTTAAAGCTTTCGTTACTGCAGGGATTCATATTCTTGGTTCTTTCGGTAACGTCACGTAGAAGGGAAACAATCAGAAGCGACCTGGCCCCAAACGATAGCTCAACGATGCGTCTTGTCGCGTGGAGATTCATCGCAGCCTCCTGCTCGGTCTCCCAGCCTGTGCGTTCATTCCACGACAACAGATCCACAATGCGTCCGCACGTTTCATTTACGAGCTACCAACTGCGCCCCTCTGATAGGCTATGCACTGGCTCTCCATCTACTACCGGTGTCTGTTCAAGCTCCTTAGGCGAGTATGTACATCTCTTCATGGCCTTGCCCCACATTACCTCGCTTCCCTTACCTCGTTTTACGCCTCCTCCCGCCCACTCTCCGCTCTCAATCTCTCCTCCTACTCCTAACCTTGCGCACAATCCAGTTTCTGCTCCTTTTCCCTACTGGAACAAACTTCCCCTCTACACGAAGCAAGTAGCACCCTCCTTGTCGAGTTTCCGCTCCACCCTCAAGACCCACACCTCTTCTCCCTGGGCCATCCTTTCCTCCATCCCGAGGCACCCACCGGAATTCCTGTACCAACTCACCTCCCTCCCCATACCCCATCCCTGTTCGCCATATCACCTTCAGCTACCCCCAATTGTACCACTCATAAGCCTTGTAAAGCGCCTTGGATAAAAGCGCCATGTAAATATAAGATAAGATACTTTAAACGCATGTTTCTAAATACAATCGGTGTTGCGTAATTCTCATCAAAATGTTAAAACTCAACAAATTTGTCGACAACACTGTGTTGTCGACAAAGGTAAGGTATAATAGGTGACGTTTCAGGCAATGTACCTTAATCAGAGCACATACATAAGGAGGCCAGAGACATAGCGGCCTTATGATAATTTGGGGCATGGCCCTTTTTCATCAAGAAGGACCATGGCCCGAAACGTCTCCTATTGTATTTTTCCTTTTTCAGGCCAGACAGTGTTGTTGACGAATGTGTTGAGGTTGTTTTGGTGTTAGTTAGCACTCAAGTGACGTCACACATCCATGCGCTTTAATGTAAGTGCAATGACATCAATGCAGCGCTACAGAGGCGTGCTTGACGGTGACTTTAAAGTTATTTTTCTTCTTCTCATAAATGAAACTTCACATTTGTCAGGGAACCCAGGCCACATAGCGCCTGGGCGAGAGTAACACAAAATGCGACCTGTGTGTTGTTGTTTTTATTTTACTGAACGTTAATCGTGCTTCTTCTGCACCGCTGCCAATGGAGCAACAGCGGCGGCAGCATCAGCGGATGATAGCGCGTTGAACGTAAGTGTCAGGCGGCCGCGACGGAGCCGTGGGGCGTTCGCTCGAGCGAGGAATGCGAGCGTGAGCGTCGTCCATGCCGTGGTGCGCGAGGCCTGAACCGCGGGCACTTTCCCGTGCGCGAGAGCGCCTTTGCCCGTCCTCACTGCTGTTGGCAGTTCGTAGGGGGGGTGGAGGGGTGAACGCAGAACGGACAAAATGATTTCCAGACCTCTGAGCGCGCATGCCGCCAGAAAAATGCATTCCCACTGTGTGTGTTGTTTATATGTTTTTACAGCCAAATTTTTGCTCAAATAAATCCCAGGCTTTGCATAAAGCACCTCAGTGTTGATTACACGGTTAAGCCAAACGTCAGAGCGTGCGTGCAAAAAGGCTTTTGTCCTGTGCTCGTTACTCGAGTGATATTTCTCATGCTATTCAAATAGATTTCCGCAAGAGTTTCGTTCTTTTCCAGTAAACTCTGTTATTATTATTCCAATTTGTCGCAATGTATTTTTTCCCCCCAAATACAAATTGAATTAAAATCCATGTAGGGATATTGTTCACGCTCGTAACATTACTCCGGCTGCGGCGTTACTGTGCGTGACTTTCGAGCGGAAAGGTTACGAGTTCAAACCCCCTTTGGGGGGATTTGTGACTCGGCACATTTCCCCTCTGCGATCAACCGAATGAGTGTCACTTTGATTTTACTCGACGGAAAACAGCCCTCGCCATGCGAGTGTGGAATTTCCCGACCCCCCCCCCCCCAAAAATGGCTCGGAGCCACGGAGGTGAGCACCGCTGCACACTTGTTGGAATGAGTCGAAGTTAAGTCAAAGACACTCCGGCTTAAAGTTTGACTTGACCGTAGCTTCTGGAACACGGTGAAGGAGCAGCGCTGCAATTTCTTGCTCATGCCACTACCGGCGGAAAGGCCTCCACCAGAGGAAGCCCCCTCTGAAGAGGTATTTGGCCTTCTCTTCCACGTCGTGGAAGAGGTGGGAGCACGTTACAAACTTTGCCCACCACCTCGCTGTGTTGCACCCGTTGGTACCACGCCACAGAGAAAATAGCAACGGCGTCAATGCGAGTAATAATAATAATACTATGGATGCGTGTGCGTGTGTGCGTGCGTGTTGCCCGTTGGCCAACAGTCTGTTAAGGCTTTACTGGGGGATCTTTGTGTTGCCCGTCAAGGGAGTGATGGGAAAAAAATAACGATGCCAGTGGTGAACCAGTTTATACTGCTGGGTGGGTGGACAGAAATGCGGGGAAATCTTAGACAATTGCTCATTGTTTGGACTTCTGCGCCAGAAGATAAAACCGGTGGGCATGCGGATTGCAAGTCCAGTGTGCAGACAATTGTACCAAGGCAGCAACTCCCTCAGCTTATCAACTATAAAACTAAAACACTTTTTTTTATTTTACTAGGTAAAGCCCACTGAGCTATATAGCTATTTTTCAGAAGCAACCTCGCCATAAATGACAGGTCCACGAAGTGCTTATCATGTGGACATTTATAGTAGCCAAATGCTCTAAACGCACGTGTAGTCTAAATGCAGAAAAACTGTAGGACCTGGAGAAAAATCCATGCAATCATGGGCAGAAATACACGAAACCCCCCAATATAAAGGCGTCCGGGTCGGGATCAAACCCAAGGCCTCCTGCACACCAGGCGAGGGAGTTAACATCTCTCTGCGAGTGAACAAACAACTCAATGTTCAGGTGGCACTCATCGCCTCTTGTGGCCCTGGGCTAGTGGTCAAAATTCCTAATGGCCGGTCTCTCCATGGGATGTCCACTATTGACATTCCACAAAGCAGTGCTCACTCTATTAATCCCTGAAGGATGATTGGCTGTGGTTCCCCAACCGTGATTTGAACTTGCAACCTTCTGATTGCTAATTATTCACTCCAAGCGCAGTTTCACGTGGGCAAAATTAAATATGCAAAGCATAATGTACGGCAACATAAACTTCAAGCGCATTTTGCAGACTGTGTAAATAAAGGCTATTCTAGTGTCTGACTAGATTGCATCGTGAATGGCTTGCTCCAATTGCAATAAAAAAACGTTGCAAGTTTGACTTCCCATTAAAAGTCAACAAAGCCCATCATCTCATCAGGGTCTCAAAAATTTGTACCACATATTGAGAATTCAACCGTGGTCATGCAATCTTTTTGATTTCCCTTTTACGTTCGTGAGTTAAAAAAAAAATTGTCCACCCACATTTATTTATTTGAGCGTTTGTTATTTTATTTTCTTCCATTGTTCCCAGTTTTACACGCATGTTTTGATGAAACAATGTTTTTGGTGATGCTACTGCTGCTGCATTGGCATTGGCACACAATGAATAGAGAAAACACTCACTTTGGTCAATAACACTGTGGCCTTAAACGGAATTAGTTTTTATATAAATAATAGGCAAGGCCCTTTCATTGCCCACAACTGTTATGTTTGTCCTTTCACATCGTGTTATTGTTGACGAATGTGTTGAGTATTTCTGGCAAGATCGTTGCTTTGTTTATTTGTGCAACGCGTTTATTTGCTTGTTTATTTGATCAGTTGTTGCTTCATCATTGTGTGATTGTTTCATCAGCCGTTACATTATTTCACTCGTATTCCATGATTGAATGTTTGTTCCTGCATGTTCAACACTACTGCCTTTATGTTCACTCAATGATCGATTGGTCATTTGTACATTTTTACAATGTAATATTTGCTCACGCTCATTCACACTTTCCTTTCTTTTCGATCGTTCGGCCATTCGCTCCGGTCCACCGTTCGGCCACGCCAATCGCTCTTTTGACGTCTCACCGATCCCGCTCTGATTGTTATATCCGACCGTTCAATGGGCTTCGCCTCCCACCCCGTCCTCATTCACCAATCGATTACCGTCGTCTCTCCCAAACCCCTTCAATTCCGACCCCCTCCCTCCTCAGCTGCAGAACGCGTCCTGGGTGGGGCGGCAGCAGCGCCGGCGGCTCGCCGGTCTCCAGCTGCATGATGTCCCCGCACGACGCCCTCCGCCGTCCTGCATGTCGCGCCACGCGCACGCCCACGCCCACGTGGGCATGCCCTCGCCGGGACCGTGCTCTCCCCGCCGGGAATCGGCAGCCTCTTCAACGGCGTGGGGCTCGGCGCGGGCGGAGGAGGAGGGACGGTTCCGTCCGGGGCGTCGAGCGGCGGAGGGGGGATCTCGAATGCGGCGGCGGCCGCCGCGGCAGCGGCCGCCGCGGCTGCAGCGGCCGCTGCCGCCGGGGTCAACGGCCACGAGTTCACGCTGAGCGTGGAGTGCGAGCGCAAGAGCACCAGCATTGCCGCGCTGCGCATGAAGGCGAAAGAGCACAGCGCCTCCATCTCGTGGGCCACGTAGCCGCGATGAGTCGCGCAGCAGCAGCAGCAAACCGCAGTCAGCAGCAGCCAACATTCGCTGTGAGGTCGTGTGGCGAAGTGACACCCGCCACCCCCTCCAAACCCACCGCGCCCCTCGCCGCCCCCCAACCCACCCTACTTCGCCCCCCTTTGAAACCACCATCAGTGCCGCCACTCAAGCTGCGATCGATGCAGCCTCAACTCAACTTTGGCCTGGGTCACAGAGCTCTGGCGTGGTTGGCGAGCAGCGAAGTACGTCCCACGGCCAGTAGTGGAGTTCAGAGCCCGCGGGTGCCTTCATGCATTGAGCATTTGAAGTTTTTCACGTAGAACGAGTTCCGGCCGCAGTACTGACTCTTTTCAACGCCCTGCGCTCGGGTTTATGGCAGAGTCGTGGTGTTAATGAAGGTCAAAGTGTCCTCTTGCTGAAATGAACGTGGGGCATTGCTCACTGCGGTTGGCAGCCCTGACCTAATGGTGTCAATTCCATAATCCGATGGCAAGGTTCGTTACCTCGAGAGGATGACCGCCGTTCCCACCAGCTTTTTATTGACCCTGGGGGATGATAATAATGGGCAAAAATCGACCAACCAAAACACGGATTTGAACTTCAGACCTTCCGACTGTACGTCAGGTGCTCTAATCATAACGCCACTCCACCAAATCATAATAATAACGATACAAATAAGACTTCACTCAGATTCTCCATTTCAGGAAGGTCACTCTTGAGATGC
>NW_026892017.1:0-6096 GCF_015708825.2 Lethenteron reissneri
TTGATAGGGTGAGGTGAGAGAGGGAGGGTGAGAGAGAGGGTGAGGTGAGAGAGAGGGTGAGGTGAGGGAGAGAGGTGAGAGGGTGAGGTGAGAGAGAGGGTGAGGATTGATAGGGTGAGGGAGAGAGAGGGTGAGGTGAGGGGAGGGGTGAGGTGAGGGAGAGGGTGAGGCGAGAGAGAGAGTGAGGTGAGGGTGAGGTGAGGGAGAGGGTGAGGTGAGAGGGTGAGGTGAGGTGAGGGAGAGGGTTGAGGTGAGAGAGAGGGTGAGGGGAGGGAGAGGGGGAGGTGAGGGAGAGGGTGAGGCGAGAGAGGGTGAGGTGAGGGTGAGGTGAGGTGAGGGGAGGGTGAGGTGAGAGGGTGAGGTGAGGTGAGGGAGAGGGTGAGGTGAGGGAGAGGGTGAGGAAGAGGGTGAGGAAGAGGGTGAGGTGAGGGAGAGGGTGAGGAAGAGGGTGAGGGAGAGGGTGAGGTGAGGGAGAGAGGATGAGGGAGAGAGGGTGAGAGAGAGAGGGGGGGAGGGGTGAGGGTGAGGTGAGAGAGAGAGTGGGGGAGGGTGAGGTGAGAGAGGGTGGGGGAGAGAGAGAGGGTCAGGATTGATAGGGTGAGGCGAGATAGGGTGAGGCGGCGAGAGAGAGGGTGAGAGGGTGAGGTGAGGGAGAGAGGGTGAGATGGGTGAGGTGAGCGGTGAGTGAGGCGTGAGTGAGGAGCGTATGATTGGGGGGGGGGGGGGGGTGTGAGGCCACTGAATGTGTGGTGAGTGTGAGGTGTGTGGTTAGTGGGTGTGGGTTGTGTGAGAGTGTGGTGTGTGGTGTGTGAGAGTGTGGTGTGTGAGGTGTGTGGTGAGTGTGAGGTGTGTGGTTAGTGTGAGGTGTGTGGTTAGTGAGGTGTGTGAGAGTGTGGTGTGTGAGTGTGGTGTGTGGTGTGTGAGGTGTGTGGTGAGTGTGAGGTGTGTGGTTAGTGAGGTGTGTGGTGTGTGAGAGTGTGGTGGGTGAGTGTAAGGTGTGTGGTGTGTGAGGTGTGTGGTGAGTGTGAGGAGTGTGGTTAGTGAGATGTGTGGTGTGTGAGAGTGTGGTGTGTGAGGTGTGTGGTGAGTGTGAGGTGTGTGGTTAGTGAGGTGTGTGGTGAGTGTGAGGTGTGTGGTGTGTGAGAGTGTGGTGGGTGAGTGTGTGGTGTGTGTGGTGAGTGTGAGGAGTGTGGTGTGTGAGTGTGTGGTGTGTGAGGTGTGTGGTGATTGAGCTGGATTGGATTTGGAACCTGGACCCCCCCTCTGCTTCCACTCAGCAGAGCGCGAACCCCCCTTCATTCACAGGAGTTCATGTGAGGGGTTGTATGTGTGGGAGTGGGGTGTTCATGCGCGCGTGGGCACACACGCATGCCGTGTCTTTTAAGGGGTGTTTGTGTGCGTGGGTTCGTTTGTGTGAAGGGTTCACGTTTGTGTGTTTGAGGTTCATGGGCGGTTCATTCTTGATGAGGGAGTTCATGTTTGGTGTGTTCATGCGTGAGGAGGTGTGTAGGGGGTGGTTCATGTGGGTATTCATGTTCGGGGTTCATGTGTGTGGGAGTGCGCATGTTTTGACTGTTCATGTATGCTGTGAGTGTTCATGTTAGGGCAGGGGCATGCTAGTGGGTTAATTTGCGTGTGCGTTTGAGTAAGGTGGGGGGGGGGAGGCCTTGTGTGTGTGTGTGTGTTTAGGGGGGTTCTTGGGTGTGTGCATGTCGAGTTGTGAGGGGTGTGTTTAGGGGGTCCTTGGGTGAGTGGTCGTTTGTGAGGGGTGTGTGTGTAAGTGGGGGGGGTCCTTGGGTGTGTGTGTGTGTGTCGAGTTGTGAGGGGGTGTGTGTGTAAGTGGGGGGGGGGGGGGGTCCTTGGGTGTGTGCATGTCGAGTTGAGGGGTGTGTGTGTAAGTGGGGGGGGGGGGGGTACTTGGGTGAGTGTGTCGAGGTGTGCGTGCGCGCGTGAACGGTAGTCGTGCTGGTGTGCGTGAACACCAAAGCTGCACATATATTACACACACACACGTGCACGCGGGGGGGGGGGGATGCTGAGGGTGGGGGCGGGGGGTTGTGGGGGGTGGGGCTGCCGGACCGCCTGGGGGAGCTGGGGAGGCAAGGAGTTTGGGGGGCAGTGGGGGGGGGCTGCTCCTCCCCCCAGGTCAACCGGCCACCCCCCCCCACCCCCCCCCTCGTCTACGCCCGCCCTGCGTGACGTCACTAAGCTTTGGAGCGCTCCTAGTGGATACAGTTATTTCATTTTTAAGAAAACAGATGGAAAAAGGTGAATTACTAAATTTTCTGTACTATTTATAAATTTTAAAAAATGTTGAATAAATCTATTGGATTTAAAAAAAAAACTGGCGCTCAGAGTTGTCGCCTCGGATGTTGGTTGTCGTGGTTGTGTTTGCGGTGTCGTCTGATGCGTCGTCACGGACTCCGAGCTTTTTCGTTTTTACCGATCAGTTAAAACGTGTGCAGTGAGTCTAACGAGTCACAGACGTTCACGTGGGAGCAACACTTTTATTTAACGCAACAGCGCCAACACAACGTAACCTACGCTCGGGTCTCCAATGCCCATCTTAGCCACGCTACGGCAGAACTAGAACACGGTTCGCTGGGTCACGGACCACGTGACTAGACGCTTGTTCTCACCGACACTTGAAGAAGAACCTGAGCTCCTCACGGGGCCCTCCTTTTATGCCCCGGGGCTGCGGCTGGCTCCGCCCTTAACCCGCCCACAGCCCCGCCCACCTTACAAGCTCCTCGGGCCCCTCCTCGAATGTTCCCGAGAGCTCCGGGACCACGTGACCGCCCCTCGGCCCCCCCGTCCACCGGTGCCCCCCCCCTCCAGTGTCGTCAGGTCACGTGACAACAGGTCGGCCAGAGCGTCATGCCCCAGAGTGACCCTGGCTGGCTGACGCTCGCTCCCTCGCTGGGAGCCGGCAACTCACGCTGCTCGTGGTGCCTCCAACGCTCACCAGCGCTCCAACAACAACAGAGGGCGGAGGAGCGACGCTCACAACAACGAGCGGAGCGCCGGGTGGCTAAAGCACAGCAAGTTGACGCAGGTGGTGCATCAGCCAGTCATCTCAGTAAATCGACCCGTGGCACCTGCTGGGTCTGCCCCGTCACCTCCTGCCAGCGGGCGTTCGACACTTCACGTGGCCTCAACGTGCACATAGCCTGGCACAAGCGTTGTGGTGACGTCACCGCACTTACTGGCGAATGGCGGTTGTTGTTGACACCCAAGTGTGTGAGACCCAGGTGTGTGTATGTGTGCGTGACACCATCCGTGTGTGTGTGAGACACCCATCAGTGTGTGTGTGCGTGACACCCAGGTGTATGAGACACCCAGGTTTGTGTTCAGTTTAATTGATTAGGTATAACCCTGTGATCCCTGTGAGCCAAGTGGCTCTTGACTCGAGTGCAACCGCAACAAACAAAAACATGAACAAAGAACATCTTGAAGTGACTACACGCAACAGAAAATCCAGGAAAAAACAGCAAAGTCTTCCAGAAAAAGCATCGTATTTCATTTGTGTAAATCCAGTGGGATGCAAGTCGAACAATAACAACCATAAGACAATTTAGATTAAAGTTATCAGGCTAGCGCTGTACTACAACAAACAAACATGGCTAAACCAAAACGTTTTCAAAATCACCAAAATAAAGCTATACAAACAATGTAACAGTGATCATAGGAACTGTGATTCAAATTTAACAATAAACTAAATGCTGTACATAACATGTACGACCCAACTTTGCAGCCTTAGCTGGCTGCATGAGTCACTCCATAACCGCAGGAGTATCAGTAGCAATATCAAAAATTTTCAATGCACCTTTAAAGATGAGCACACTATAATCTAAACTCAAGATCATACTTTGCAGCGGTCATCCGGAACGATGAATCCAGACGCATCGGTGTAAGACACCCAGGTGTGTGACACCCAGGTGTGTGACACCCAGGTGTGTGTGTGACACCAGGTGGTCACACACCCAGATGTGTGTGTGACACACCAGGTGTGAGACACCAGGTGTGTGTGTGACACACCTGGTGTCACACACACCTGGGTGTGTCACACATGGTGTCACAACACACTGGGTGGGTGTTACACACACATGGGTAGGTGTTACACACCTGGTGTGTCACACACACCCGGGCGTGTCACACACACACCTGGTGTCACACACCTGGGTAGGTGTCAACACACCTGGGTAGGTGTCACACACACCCAGGTGTGTGTGACACCTACCAGGTGTGTGTAACACCCACCCAGGTGTGTGTGTGTGTGACACCAGGTGTGTGACACACCAGGTGTGTGTGTGACACCTGGTGTCACACCACACCTGGTGTCACACACACCTGGTGTCACACACTGGGTGTGTGTCACACACACCCAGGTGTGTGTGTGACACCAGGTGTGTGACACACCCAGGTGTGTGTGTGACACCAGGTGTGTGTACGCGGGAATTCCGCTGGGGTGTGGGGGCGCGTGGGAGAGGAGTGGTCCATCGTCACGCATGCCCCCACACACACAGATAGAGGTGAGAGGGGTCGGATATGGCTCTGTGAATCTCACCGGACATCGTTCAAGACTGCCGTTAAGCAATCCCCCGCCTCTGCACGTCTGTACGTAATCCATGCAGGTATGTTTGTGGGTGTGTAAATGTGGAGAGCGGATTAAACGTTTCGCGCGCTGCGCTAAAACTGGCGGCCCGAGTTCGATTCCCACTCGGGGTCAACACCGGTGACAAATCTCTGAACCGGTTCTTGGCTACCCCTAGGTCGACTCGGCCTCAAATGAGTACCGGCGCGGTTCCTTGACACGACGACTTCCTCGTGTCCCGTCCGGCCTTCATAGGTGATCACGAACAGCACGTGAAACGGTCTGTCGAAGGCTATAGGGTGATCTGTCTTCACGTGTTTGTGTGTGTGCGTGTTTGTGTGTGTGCGTGTCTGTGTTTGTGTGTGTGTGCGTGTCTGTGTTTGTGTGTGTGCGGTTTGTGTGTGTGTGCGTGTCTGTGTTGTGTGTGTGTGCGTGTTTGTGTGTGTGTGCGTGTCTGTGTTTGTGAGTGTGTGTGCGTGTCTGTGTTTGTGTTGTGTGTGTGTTTGTGTGTGTGTGAGTGTCTGTGTTTGGTGTGTGTGGTGTGGTGTTTGTGTGTGGGTGTGTGGTGTCTGTGTTTGTGTGTGTGGTGTCTGGTTTGTGTGGTGTGCGTGTTTGTTGTGTGTGTGTGCGTGTCTGTGTTTGTGTGTGTGCGTGTCTGTGTTTTGTGTGTGTGAGTGTTGGTTGTTGTGTGTGTGCGTGTTGTGTGTGTGTGCATGCCTGTGTTTGTGTGTGTGCGTGTCTGTGTTTGTGTGTGTGCGTGTCTGTGTTTGTGTGTGTGTGCGTGTCTGTTTGTGTGTGTGTGCGTGTTTGTGTGTGTGTGATGCCTGTGTTTGTGTGTATGCGTGTTTGTGTGCGTGTCTGTGTTTGTGCGTATGCGTGTGTGTGTGCGTGTGTGTGTGTGTGTGCGTGTCTGTGTGTGTGTGTGCGTGTCTGTGTTGTGCGTGTCTGTATTTGTGTGTAATGTGTGTTTGTGTGTGTGCGTGTCTGTGTTTGTATGGGTGCGTGCAGAAGCCTGTTTCTCAATCGCAAGAGCCGTAAAATATCCCTCGTGGATTACAATTCTGCAGTGTCGTGTCACCTCTTACCGAAATGACGCCTGTTTACGAATTGCCCCGGGGATGATCGTAAGCAGACTTAAGTTTCAGCAGGATGAGTCGTTCACGGCGATCATCATCATTCATCAGCCGTGGTAAATCCACCGCTGGATGGAAGCTTCCGCCCCCAAGCCTCGCGTCATGATCATTCACTGATGAAGGCAAGTGGTCAATCCACTCATGCCTTCGTCGATGGAAAATTTACGACTTGCAGTAGTGCGATTGGCCGGGCACGAAGTAAACCCGTTCAAAGTAGAGACTCAGAGAGACTCATGGATACGCATATAGACACACAGAGACACATAGAGACACATAGCGACTCATGAGACACATAGCGACTCATGGGACGATAGAGACACATAGCGACTCATTGAGACACATAGCGACTCATGGAGACGCATAGAGACA
>NW_026892018.1:0-7500 GCF_015708825.2 Lethenteron reissneri
GGTGTAGCGATGGTTGTGGTGGTGTGATGGCGGTGGCGGTAGGGATGGTTGTGATGGTGGTGATGATGGTTGTGCTGGTGGTGGTGATGATGGTTGTAGTGGTGGTGGCGCTGGTCGTGGTAGCGATGGTGGTGGTAGCGATGGCTGCGGTGGGGGTAGCGATGGTTGTGATGGTGGTGATGATGGTTGTGGTGGGGGTAGCGATGGTGGTGGTGGTAGCGATGGTGGTGGTAGCGATGGTGGTGGTAGTGATGGTGGTCGTGGTGGTGATGATGGTTGTGGTGGTGTGATGGTTGTGGTGGTGGTGGTGGTGGTGATGATGGTTATGGTGGGGGTAGCGATGGTGGTGGGGTTGCGGTAGTGGTGGTGGTGTTGGTAGCGATGGTGGTGGTGGTAGCGATGGTGGTGGGGGTAACGATTGTGGTGGTAGCGATGGTGGTGGTTGCGGTAGTGGTGGTGGGTGTGTAGCGATGGTGGTGGTTGTGGTAGTGGTGGTGGTGATGATGTTTGTGGTGGTGATAGTGGTCGTGGTAGCGATGGTGGTGGTAGCGATGGTGGTGGTAGCGATGGTGGTGGTAGCGATGGTGGTGGTAGTGATGGTAGCGATGGTGGTGGTAGCGATGGTAGCGATGGTGGTGGTAGCGGTGGTGGTGGTAGCGGTGGTGGTGGTAGCGATGATAGTGGTCGTGGTGGTGATGATTGTGGTGGGTGTAGCGATGGTGGTGGTAACGATGGTGGTGGTAGCGTGGTGGTGGTAGTGATGGTAGCGATGGTGGTGGTAGCGATGGTAGCGATGGTGGTGGTAGCGGTGGTGTGGTAGCGGTGGTGGTGGTAGCGATGATAGTGGTCGTGGTGGTGATGATTGTGGTGGTGTAGCGATGGTGGTGACGTCTCCACGTGCCGAGGTTGAGCGGCAGCTGCTGGAGGATGTTGGAGGAGGAGGAGGTCGCTGAGCTCCTGGCAGCCGCAGATTCCCGGCTCCACCTCCTCCAGGTTGTTCTTGGACACGTCCAGGTAGGTCAGCTGCTTCAGCCGCCCGATGCACTGCAGGACACGGGGACGGGTGAGTGGGTGGGCGAGGGTGGGTGAGTGGTGTGTGAGTTGGTGAGTTGGTGAGTGGTGGGTGAGTGTGTGTGGTGGGTGAATTGGTGAGTGAGTGGGTGAATGGTGAGTGGTGGGTAGGTCAGCTGCTTCAGCCGCCCGATGCACTGGGGACACGGGACGGTGAGTGGGTGGGCGAGTGGTGGGTGAGTGATGGGTGTGAGTTGGTGAGTTGGTGAGTGGTGGGTGAGTGTGTGAGTGGTGGGTGAATTGGTGAGTGTGTGGGTGAATGGGTGAGTGGTGGGTAGGTCAGCTGCTTCAGCCGCCCGATGCACTGGGGGACACGGGGACGGTGAGTGGGTGGGCGAGTGGTGGGTGAGTGATGGGTGTGAGTTGGTGAGTTGGTGAGTGGTGGGTGAGTGTGTGAGTGGTGGGTGAATTGGTGAGTGAGTGGGTGAATGGGTGAGTGGTGGGTAGGTCAGCTGCTTCAGCCGCCCGATGCACTGGGGACACGGGGACGGTGAGTGGGTGGGCGAGTGGTGGGTGAGTGATGGGTGAGTTGGTGAGTGGGTGGTGGGTGAGTGTGAGTTGGTGAGTTGGTGAGTGAGTGGGTGAATGGGTGAGTGGTGGGTGAGTGGTGGGTGAGTGGGTGAGTAGTGGGTGAGTTGGTGGGTGAGTGGTGGGTGAGTGGGTGAGTTTGTGAGTTGGTGAGTGAGTGGGTGAATGGGTGAGTGGTGGGTAGGTCAGCTGCTTCAGCCGCCCGATGCACTGGGGACACGGGGGGTGAGTGGGTGGGCGAGTGGTGGGTGAGTGGGTGAGTAGTGGGTGAGTTGGTGGGTGAGTGGTGGGTGAGTGGGTGAGTTGGTGAGTTGGTGAGTGAGTGGGTGAATGGTGAGTGGTGGGTAGGTCAGCTGCTTCAGCCGCCCGATGCACTGGGGGACACGGGACGGGTGAGTGGGTGGGCGAGTGGTGGGTGAGTGGGTGAGTGGTGGGTGAGTTAGTGAGTGGGTGAGTTGGTGAGTTGGTGAGTGAGTGGGTGAGTTGGTGAGTGGATAGGTCAGCTGCTTCAGCCGCCCGATGCACTGGGGACACGGGGACGGTGAGTAAGTGGGCGAGTGGTGGTGAGTGGGTGAGTGGGTGAGTGGGTGGGCGAGTGGATGAGTTGGTGAGTGGGTGAGTTGGTGAGTTGGTGAGTGAGTGGGTGAATGGGTGAGTGGTGGGTAGGTCAGCTGCTTCAGCCGCCCGATGCACTGGGGACACGGGACGGGTGAGTGGGTGGGCGAGTGGTGGGTGAGTGGGTGAGTGGTGGGTGAGTGGGTGAGTGGGTGAGTTGGTGAGTGAGTGGGTGAATGGGTGAGTGGTGGGTAGGTCAGCTGCTTCAGCCGCCCGATGCACTGGGGGACACGGGACGGGTGAGTGGGTGGGCGAGTGGTGGGTGAGTGGTGAGTGGGTGGTGAGTGGTGAGTGGGTGAGTGGGTGAGTGAGTGGCTGAATGGGTGAGTGGTGGGTAGGTCAGCTGCTTCAGCCGCCCGATGCACTGGGGGACACGGGGACGGTGAGTGGTGGGCGAGTGGTGGGTGAGTTGGGTGAGTGGTGGGTGAGTGAGTGGTGAGTGGGTGAATGGGTGAGTTGGTGAGTTGGTGAGTTGGTGAGTTGGTGAGTGAGTGGGTGAATTGGTGGTGGGTGAGTGGTGGGTGCGCGAGTGTGTGAGTTGGTGAGTGAGTGGGTGAATGGGTGAGTGGTGGGTGAGTGGTGGGTGAGTGGTGGGTGAGTTGTGAGTTGGTGAGTGAGTGGGTGAATGGGTGAGTGGTGGGTAGGTCAGCTGCTTCAGCCGCCCGATGCACTGGGGGACACGGGGACGGTGAGTGGGTGGGCGAGTGGTGGGTGAGTGAGTGGGTGAGTGGGTGAATGGTGAGTTGGTGAGTTGGTGAGTTGGTGAGTGAGTGGGTGAATGGGTGAGTGGTGGGTGAGTGGTGGGTGCGCGAGTGTGTGAGTTTGTGAGTGAGTGGGTGAATGGGTGAGTGGTGGGTGAGTGGTGGGTGAGTGGTGGGTGAGTTGGTGTTGGTTGGTGAGTGAGTGGGTGAATGGGTGAGTGGTGGTGAGTGGTGGGTGCGCGAGTGTGTGAGTGGGTGAGTTGGGAGTGAGTGGTGAATGGAGTGGTGGGTGAGTGGTGGGTGAGTGGTGTGGGTGTTTGTGAGTTGGTGAGTGAGTGGTGAATGGGTGAGTGGTGGGTAGGTCAGCTGCTTTAGCCGCCCGATGCACTGGGGGACACGGGGACGGGTGAGTGGGTGGCCGAGTGGTGGGTGAGTGGGTGAGTGGTGGATGAGTGGTGGGTGAGTGGGTGAGTTGGTGAGTGTGGGTGAGTTGGTAAGTTGGTGAGTGAGTGGGTGAATGGGTGAGTGGTGGTGAGTGGTGGGTGAGTGGTGGGTGAGTGGTGGGTGAGTTTGTGAGTTGGTGAGTGAGTGGGTGAATGGGTGAGTGGTGGGTAGGCCAGCTGCTTCAGCCGCCCAATGCACTGGGGGACACGGGGACGGGTGAGTGGGTGGGGCGAGTGATGGGTGAGTTGGGTGAGTGAGTGAGTGATGGTGAGTGGTGGTGAGTGAGTGAGTGGTGCGTGAGTGGTGGGTGAGTGGTGGGTGAGTTGGTGAGTGGGCGATTGGGTGAGTAGGTGTTGGTGAGTGGGTGAGTGGGTGCGTTGATGAGTGGTGGTGAGTTGGGTGAGTGAGTGAGTGAGTTGGTGAGTGGTGGGTGAGTTGGTGAGTGGTGGGTGGTGGTGTGAGTTGGTGAGTTGGGTGAGTGGTGGGTGAGTTGGTGAGTGGCGAGTGGGTGAGTAGGTGAGTTGGTGAGTGGGTGAGTGGGTGAGTTGGTGAGTGGTGAGTGGGTGAGTGGTGAGTGGTGAGTGGTGAGTGGGTGAGTTGGTGAGTGGATGAGTGGTGAGTTGATGAGGTGGTGAGTGGGTGAGTGGTGAGTAGGTGAGTTGGTGAGTGGATGAGTGGGTGAGTTGGTGAGTGGGTGAGTGGGAGAGTTGGTGAGTGGATGAGTGGGTGAGTGGGTGAGTTGGTGAGTGGATGAGTGGGTGAGTGGGAGAGTTGGTGAGTGGATGAGTGGATGAGTGGTGAGTTGGTTAGTGGATGAGTGGGAGGTTGGTGAGTGATGGTGGGTGAGTGGGTGAGTGGTTGAGTTGAGTGATGGTGAGTTGATGAGTGGGTGAGCTGGTGAGTGAAGAGCTGGTGAGTGGGTGAGTAGGTGAGTGGGTGAGCTGGTGAGTGGGTGAGTGGTGAGTTGGTTAGTGGATGAGTGGGAGAGTTGGTGAGTGGATGAGTGGGTGAGTTGGTGAGTTTGGTGAGTTGATGAGTTTGATGGTGGCGAGTGGGTGAGTAGTGAGTTGGTGAGTGGGTGAGTGGTGAGTTGGTGAGTGGGCGAGTGGGTGAGTTGGTGAGTGAATGAGTGGGTGAGTTGGTGAGTGGGTGAGTGGGTGAGTAGGTGAGTGGGTGAGTGGATGAGTGGGTGAGTTGGTGAGTGGGTGAGTGGGAGAGTTGGTGAGTGGATGAGTGGGTGAGTGCGTGAGTTGGTGAGTGGATGATGGGTGATGGGAGAGTTGGTGAGTGGATGAGTGGATGATGGTGATTGGTTAGTGGATGAGTGGGAGAGTTGGTGAGTGGATGAGTGGGTGAGTGGGTAAACTGGCGAGTGGGTGAGTGAATGAGTGGGTGATCTGGTGAGTTGGTGAGTGGGTGAGTGGGTGCGCTGGGTGAGTTGGCGCGTGTGGTGGGGAGGGGGGAGTCACCCCAGGTAGTTTCTGGAGGCCGTTTCCATCCAGCCAAAGTTCCCGCAGACTCGAGAGCTCCTCAATTACTTCCGGCTAGAGACCACAACAACACACAAACACACACAACATGTACACAACATGTAACAACACACACAACACACACAACACATACACAACACACAACATGTACACAACACACACACAACATGTACACAACACACACAACACACACACAACACACGCGACAAAGACAAAGCTCCCCCACCACCCTATAGCCTGTAACAGACTGTCGGGGCAAGTGCCGTCATGGCGAGCACCTCGCAAAACACACAAACAAAAACAGCAGCAGCCGCCGTTCGCCACTCAGCGACGGCGCCCGTGCCAGGCTAGGTGCACTTTGAGGCTGTCACGTGGAGGTGGACGGACCCGGCAGGTGGCCACGGGTCGACCCACTGAGACAGACGCAGATTCTCACACCCACCGAGACACCCAAGCAGAAATCATAACACAGTCAAAGATTCCCCGGGTAGCCTGTGACGGACTTTGGGGCAAGTGCTGTTAGCGAGCAGCAGCACCCTGTGAAGGCCGGCACGGCATCACCACGCCCGGCCGCCTTTGTCTCCCCCGTGGCGATGTTTGCCGCGCCACCAGCCACCAGTTTACTCATTTGAGGCTGAGTCGACCTAGGTGGAAGCCAGGAGCGGTTCGGATGATCGTCGCCGGCGTTGGCCGTGAGCGGACGTCGAACTCGGGTCGCCGGGTTCGTAGCGCAGCGTGGCGCTAACCGCTGCGCCACCGCTCCCACACACACGCACACGCGCACAACACACACACGCACGCACACGCAGCACACACACGCACACGCACACACACGCACACGCACACACGCACACCACGCACACACACACGCCCACACACGCACACGCACACACGCACGCACACGCACACACACACACACCACCCACACACACACGCACACACACACACCACACACACACGGGCACGCACACACGCTCACACACACACACACCACACCACACACGCACACACACACACACCACACACACACACCACTCACACACGGGTACGCACCACACACGCACACGCGCACACACACACATGCACACACACGCACACACACGCACACGCGCACACACCACGCCACACACACGGTACGCACACACACACGCACACACACACACGCACACACACACACACGCACACACACCCACACGCACACACCACACACACACACACGCACACACACGCGCACACACCACACGCACACACACGCACACACACACACGCGCACGCACACACGCCACACACATGCGAACACACACCACACACGCACACACACGCACACACACACATGCACACACACACGCACACACACACGCACGCACACACACCACACACACACCACACACACACGCACACACACACGACACCACCACAAACACGCACGCACACACACGCACACGCACACACACACACACCACACGCACAAACACGCACGCACACACACACACGCGCACACCACACACACACACACGCGCACACGCGCACACACGCACACACCACGCACACACACACACTGAACGAACACACACGCACACAAACACACACGTGCACGCACGCACGGGCACGCACAGCCCCAGTGTCGGCCTTTCAAAGTCACTTTAAAGATCACGGCTGCCCAGTGTGAGTGTGCGGGGCGTTTGAAGTCTGCGTCCGTGCCGTACGGATACGCGCGTGCGCGCACGCTCCTATTGTACACTGAACTTCTTTCGTACCGCACGTTGCCAGCCAAGATAATCGGAGGTGCGGGGGTGCGGGCGGGCGGGGTGGAGAGGAAAACTAAAATGCAGTTCTAAAGGAACGATATTCATATCTTAGTTTTTTCCGGTAAAGTCACGTAGGTAAAAAAAATTAAAATTAATAAAAGTAAAATAAAAATAAAATAAAAATCACGACGTTTCGGAGGCAACACAAGCTTCCGTCTTCAGGTGGAACCGTCACAGCACGATTGCTGTATCAAGTGAGAGAAATTCCAAGAAAACAGTAACTCCCATCATTAAGTAGGTCCAGGATTTTGTTGTTGTATGATCTTTATCCATGATGACCGCGGCATTGCCCTTGTCTGCCGAGAGGATGACTATATCATCTCTCTTTTTTAGGTCAGAGCGTTCGTTTTTGCTAATGTTACTAGTGGGTTTCTCTCACTTGATACAGCTATCGTGCTGTGACGGTTCCACCTGAAGACGGAAGCTTGTGTTGCCTCCGAAAGGTCGTGATTTTTATTTTATTTTATTTTACTTTTATTAATTTTTATTTTTTTACCTACGTGACTTACCGAAAAAACTAAGAAGATGAATCCGTGCAGTCACGAAAGCTTCAAATCTAAAGGAACGAGTTTGTCAATCCAGATGATGATCCGAAAGCTGGGCATCTCCCGATGGGCTTCCGAATATCGGGAGGAGAAGAGCGTTCCAGACGGCCGCCGGTTGCTACTGCTGATACTGCTGCTATTGCTGCTGCTGTTGCTGCTGCTGCTGCTGCTTGCTGCTGCTGTTGCTGCTGTTGCTGCTGTTGCTGCTGCTGCTGTGTTGCTGTTGCTGCTGCTGCTGTTGCTGCTGCTGCTGTTGTTGCTGCTGCTGCTGCTGTTGCTGCTGTTGCTGCTGCTACTG
>NW_026892018.1:10000-18581 GCF_015708825.2 Lethenteron reissneri
CTGAGAGACACGCGGAGAGACACGCGGAGAGACACGCGGAGAGACACGCGGAGAGACACGCGGAGACACGTGGGAGTCGGGAGACGAAACGATACGGAGACACAGAGAGACACGGACTCACGCGGAGAGACACGCGGAGAGACACGCGGAGACACGGAAGTTTGGAGACGGGACAATAGGGAGACACAGAGAGACACGGACTCACACGGAGAGACACGCGGAGGACACGTGGAGACACGGGAGATTTGGGAGACGAAACGATACGGAGACACATAGAGACATGGACTCACGCAGAGAGACACGAGGGAGTTGGGAGATACGGAGATACAGAGAGACACGGACACACGCGGAGAGACACGCGGAGAGACGCGTGGAGAGACACGTGGAGACACGGGGGATTTGGGAGACGAAACGATACGGAGACACATAGAGACATGGACTCACGCAGAGAGACACGGGGGAGTTGGGAGATACGGAGACACAGAGAGACACACGGAGACACACAGAGAGACACGTGTAGTAGTGTGTAGTAGTGAGTGTGTAGTAAACACGCACACACGTGCTAGTTTAAACTCCGACTGCCATCCTACCCGCCAACCGTGCACCACGATCACGCGCGCGGACACCGCGCGGCACGCACAACGGAGCCCCTTTGTCACTCCACTGCTGGATGAGAAGCTTACGCTTAGTTCTTTCGGTAGAGTCACCATGTAGGTAAAAATGAATTAAATTAATAAAAATAAAAAATTAAATCACGACGTTTCGGAGGCAACACAAGTCTCCGTCATCAGGTGGGACCGTCACAGCCAGATTTGCTGCATCAAGTGAGGGAGGGATTAAAGATGCAAGCTCTTAAGTACCATGATAATTGTTTTTTACCCTTCTATCTGGCAACAAAACTGACACCTTTTTACAAGGAGTCATGTTTGCATTGACCGCAATACCTGCAGTCATAATGCAAACAAAAGACACAACTCTGATAATGTATGTGCACTGTCCTTGAAGTTGATTGTTCCACACCCGAGACAGCTTTCCTTAGAGCCTAGTCTCACATGGTGTTGGACCAGATGACGCCAAAAGGCGCACAACTCAAAGACAATGCATCATCAGAGTATGAGAGCTCGGGGTAAGCATTTACACCATTGGAACCTCATTTGCCAGTAAAAAAATATGATAATTGGTTTTTTACCCTTCTATCTGGCAACAAAACTGACACCTTTTTACAAGAAGTCATGTTTGCATAGACCGCAATACCTGCAGTCATAATACAAACAAAAGAACATAACTCTGATAATGTATGCACTGTCCTTGAAGTTGATTGGTCCACACCCGAGACAGCTTCCTTAGAGCCTAGTCTCTTGCATCTTGAATCCCTGCCTCACTTGATGCAGCAAATTCAGCTGTGACGGTCCCACCTGATGACGGAAGCTTGTGTTGCCTCCGAAACGTCGTGATTTTATTATTTTATTTTTATTAATTTTAATTTCATTTTGTTTTACCTACGTGACTTTACCGAAAGAGCTAAGAGTATGAATCCTTGCAGTCACGAAAGCTTCAAATCTGGATGAGAATCTCTCTGAGCGGTGGCGCAGCGGTGAGCGCAGCGCTACGAACCCGGCGACCCGAGTTCGATTCCCGCTCGCGGCTATACCAACACCACCGGTGACGGTTATCTGAACCGTTCCCGGGCCTCGCCTAGGTCGACTCAGCCTTAAATGAGTTTTCGTTGAGGTGTGCAAAAACATCGCCACACAAGCACTTGCCCCAGGAATCCCCAAAGGCTGTCAGGGGCATCTTTGTCTTGTTTGTGTTTCCTTAGTTTGTCTGTGCATGTGTGTGCGTGTCTATGTAGTGAAGGCGTGTGTATGTCTGTCTGTGTGTCAGCGTGACGGCGTGTCTTACTTGGGTAGCGTCTTAAGGTGATTTTCCCTTAGCTCCAAGATCTGTAATTTGGCCAGCCTGCACACACACAGATACATACACCGGTAAAAACACACACACACACACGTACGTACACCGGTAAATAAACACGCACATACACAAGTAAACACACACAGATACATACACCAGTAAATGTACACACACACACGTACACCAGTAAACACACACGCACGTACACCAGTGAACACACACACAGATACATACACCAGTAAATATACACACAACACGTACACCAGTAAACACACACGCACGTGCACCAGTGAACACACACACAAATACATACACCAGTAAATGTACACACACACACGTACACCAGTAAACACACACGCACGTACACCAGTGAACACACACACAAATACATACACCAGTAAATGTACACACACACACGTACACCAGTAAACCACACGCACGTACACCAGTGAACACACACACATACACACCAGTAAATGTACACACACACGTACACCAGTAAACACACACGCACGTACACCAGTGAACACACACAGATACATACACCAGTAAATGTACACACACACACGTACACCAGTAAACACACACACGTACACCAGTAAACACACACACGTACACCAGTAAAGATCCCCCGTATAGCCTGAACAGACTTGTGGGGCAAGTGCTGTCAGCGAGTAGTACCTATGAAGGACGGCACGACACAAGAGGGGGTGGGTGGCCAGCACCACGGCTGTGACCACCTTTGTCTCCCCAGTGGCGATGTTTACTACACACCGCACCAGGTACTCATTTGAGGCCGAATCGACCTAGGGGAGGCGCAGGACCGGTTCAGATAATCGTCACCGGTGGCGTTGGTGGCCGTGAGCGGGAATGGAACTCGGGTCGCCGGGTTCGTAGCGCAGCGTAGCGCTAGCCGCTGCACTGCCGCTCCACCCTAGTTTTTGTTTAGTTCATTTTGTTAGTTTCGTTAGTTCATTCGCGTTGTAGGTTTTGTTATTTTTATTAGATTCGTTTGTTTCGTGAGTTTCGCAAGTGTTGTTAGTTTTTTTGTTAGTTTCATGAGTTTCGTTAGTTGCGTTAATTGTGTTACTTTCGGTAGTTTCGTGAGTTTCGTTAGGTGTGTTAGTAGCGTTAGTTTCATTAGTTTCATTAGTTTTAGTTGCGTTACTTTCGGTAGTTTCGTGAGTTTCGTTAGATGCGTTAGTAGTGCGAGTATCGTTAGTTGCGTTAATTTCGTTAATTGTTTAGTTTCATTCGTTTCATTCGTTTTATAAGTTTCGTTATTTTCGTCAGTTTCGTCAGTTTTGTAAGTTTTTTAGTTTCGCTAGTTTTGTTAGCGTCGTTCGTTTCGTCAGCTTCACTAGTTTTTTAGTTTCGTTAGTTTCGTAAGTTTTTAGTTTTGTAAGTTTCAACCAAGCCCTCTGATTGGTGCAGGGAGGCCTCAAAGACGATTGGTCAGGATTAAAAAATCAAAAGGTTCAAATCTGGATGGTGATTTTAAAGTTGCGTAGCTCCGGTGGCTTCCTAACGTCGGAAGGAAGAGCGTTCCAGACGGCCGCAGAAGCGCATCCGAACGTGCCGCGCGATAATGCGGCGACCCCCGTATTTGTTCGATGGCTTAGCCAAAAACCGCTGCTGTTGCTGCGAGCATAATCGGAGTTGGCGTGATGACGTTTTCGTGCTCCTCGACGAGATCACCAATGCATTGTGGGTTCACTTGTGGCAAGCATGTGCGTGTAGTTTACACGCGAGAAGAATCTCGCGTCTTCTTTGAACGCTGGGGAGCCGGACAAGCCCCTCTCTGTACCAGCGTGGACGGCACCTCGTGGTGTTCACCTTCTGAAGCGCTCACTCGTCACCGTGGCGTGCGCGATGACCACAGCCACCACCACAACCACCACCACCACAATCATCACCACCACCACCACCACAACCACCACAACCACCACCACCACTACAACCACCACCACAACCACTACCACCATCACTACAACCACCACCACAACCACCACCACGTGACTTTTCTTTCGTGTTGTGCGCGGGGCTTTTAGCGCCATGACAGCGCGTGGATTTGTAGCGTTTATTTTCATTTGTGTTGCTGGTGACTTTTTGTGTTTCGTATCGAAATCGCCTCCAGTGCTTTTGCTGCTGGCGGCAATAAAAGTTGTTTGGAAGTCAAAAGTCTGTCTGAACAATTACACGATCTCTCCTCCTGTCTCTCTCTCTTCTATCTCACGTCTCAATGTCTCTCTGTATGCTTAGACTCTCTCTCTCCCCACTCTCCAACCACCCCACTCCTCTCTCTCTCTCTCTCTGGCTACATCTCTCTCTCTCTCTCTTTTTACGATCAGTGGAAACAAGAAGATGCTCGGTGTAGTCGGCACTTTGCTTCGTTCATCATTTCGTAATTTTTTTTTATAACTTTGCTTTATGTAACTTCCCACCTCTCGCTCACTCTCTCGGTCACTCTCTCGCTCGCTCTCTCGCTCGCTCGCTCTCTCGCTCACTCTCTCGCTCACTTCTCGCTCGCTCTCTCGCTCGCTCTCGCTCGCTCACTCGCTCGCTCTCTCGCTCGCTCACTCTCTTGCTCACTCTTTCGCTCACTCTCTCGCTCACTCTCTCGCTCACTTCTCGCTCACTCTCTCGCTCGCTCACTCACTCGCTCACTCTCTCGCTCACTCTCTCGCTCACTCTCTCGCTCACTCTTTCGCTCACTCTCTCGCTCACTCTCTCGCTCACTCTCTCGCTCACTCTTTCGCTCACTCTCTCGGTCACTCTTTCGCTCATTCTCTCGCTCACTCTCTCGCTCACTCTCTCGCTCACTCTCTCGCTCACTCTTTCGCTCACTCTCTCGCTCACTCTCTCGCTCACTCTCTCTCTCACTCTCTCTCTCACCCTCCGCTCTCCCCATCACGTCTCGTCAAGACCACGGTTTATTCTGGGAAAGAACAACGCGGCTCTCGGTTGCACGGTCTATATCGGGAAATGGTGATCGCTGGCGTGCGTGCCGAGTTCGATTCCCGCTCACGGCCAACACCGGTGACGATTGTTTCACAGGGATCTGGTCCTCACCCTAGGTCGACTCGGCCTCAAATGCGTACCTGGTGCGGTGGTGTAGCAAACATCGCCACCGGGGAGACAAAGGCGGTTACTAGCCACCCACTCCCCCATCTGCCGTGCAGGCCTTCATAGGTGCCACTCGCGAACAGCACTTGCCCCAGCAGCCTGTTAAGGCTGTACGGGAGACCTTTGTATTTCTGTTTAAGTGTGATCGGTAACCCGAGTTCGATTCCCGCTCACGGCCAACACCGGTGACTATTGTCCGACCCGGATCTGGGCCTCACCTACGTCGACTGGGCCTCAAATGAGTAGCTGGCATTTAGTAAACATCGCCACTGAGGGAGACAAAGGCGGTCAGGCGTGGTGCTGGCCACCCCCCCCCCCCCCGTGCCACAGTGCCGGCCTTCATAGGTTGCTCGATGCTCGCTAACAGCACTTGCCCCGACAGTCTGCGTAGGCTACACGGGGATGGGGGGATCTTTATCTTTGTTATGTGTGTGTGTGCGTGTGTGTGCGTGTGCAGTGCGTGTGTGTGCGCGTGTGCGTGTGTGTGTGTGTGTGCGCGTGTGTGCATGTGCGTGTGTGTGTGTGCATGTGCGTGGTGCTGGCCACCCACCCCCTCGTGTACCGTTCCGGCCTTCATAGGTGCTCGCTAACAGCACTTGCCCCTACAGTCTGTTCAGGCTATACGGGGGTCTTTATCTTTGTGCGTGTGCGTGCGCGCGCGTGTGTGCGTGCGTGCGCGTGTGTGCGTGTGTGTGCGTGCGCGCGCGTGTGTGCGTGCGTGTGCGTGTTTACCTGCCAAAGTTGCCGGGCAGCGCTTCGAGGAAGGCATCATTCAGATAGAGCTGGGTCAGGTTTAGGAGCTGAGTGAACCCTTCTGGCAACCTGCACACAGAGACAGAGGTCCTCCGTAACACTTACCAGCAGGGGCGGTTTCTTCATTAGGGCGATTGGGCGACGCACCACCAATGTCATTCAACCACAGAGTCACGCTAGCCGTCACTGTGCCTCTGGATATAGTCCAATCAGCGTCATGCTACGTTCTGTGGAGTACCGCCTCTTTTTGGGCGATTTCACTCCGGCTGAGAATCGCTCCGATTTGCCCCATAGACTTACATTCAAAGATGTTTTTTTCGAACGGCGGGCGTTGCAATGCATTCTCTATGGCTTCCGGGAGGGCTCGCCCTAACGTGCTTACGTCATCATACGTGCTTACGTCATCATACGTAAGCACGTTTCATCCAACAATATAATTGTGGCCACCTAGTGGAATCTTTAATAAAATAAACTTGAGTGGATTGTATTAATAGTGAGTATAGAAACAAACAAGATGTATTGTAAGAGTCACTTTATTTTTCATCAATATTAAAGAAGTGAAGTTGCCTTTACATGCTTAAGCTGTCATTTTATCCATTGCATGGGTGGACCTTATCCTTATCAATCATCCAGACATTTGCCCCCCCTGAGAGATTTTGCAGGAGCCGCCACTGCTTACCACGTAGCAGGACTCTCACGGCCAACATCATCCATAATACAGGTTGTTTTGGGGGGGGGTTTAGATCACGTGATCATATAATTGTGCCGTTAAACCCGCCGCCACCCGACGCAGCCAATCAGCAATGGGTTTGTCACGTGAACAGGACGTGGTCAATTCGTGACGAGCACAGCGGCACACAGACCGTGTGTTCTTCTTGGTTCTTTCTGTAAAGTCACGTAGAAGGGAAGTAATAAAATAATAAAAGAAAACATAATAAACATTGTATTATATTATTATTTTATTATGTTTTATTTATATATTATTATATATATTATTATGTTATATTTTTATTATTTAATTACTTCCCTTCTACGTGACTTTACCGAAAGAACCAAGAAGATGAATCCCTGCAGTCACGAAAGCTTTAAATCGAGATTGTGTTGGAGAGCGAAGCCGCAACATTTACAATCTGAGCACGACGTTTTCGCCGGCAATTGGCAACCGGCTTCATCAGGCGACAGCCAGATTAGTGGAGAAATCCTCCCGATTCCTTCCTTAGATAGAGGGGTAGATGTGTTGACGTCACTTGTGAGCACTTCCTGTGCGAAGTGGCGGTGGGGAGATTAACGAATGCATAGCAATGACTATGGGTATCCATTGCCGGTTGCGTTGTTTGTATGGCAATTAACAGACATTATGCATAGCACCACGCCCGCTCGACCGCCTTTGTCTCCCCCCAGTGGCGATGTTTACTACACCGCACCAAGTACCCATTTGAAGCTGAGTCGACCTAGGGGAGGCACCAGGACCAGTTAAAATAATCGTGACTGGTGTTGGCCGTGAGCGGGAATCGAACTCGGGTGGCCGGGTTCTTAGTGCGGCGTAGCGCTAACCAGGGTGTATGTGTGCGCGTGTGCGCGTGCACGTGTGTGAGAGTGCGTGGATGCGCGTGTGTGCGACTGCGTGCGTATGTGAGTACACGTGTGTGTGCGAGCATGTGCGTGTGTGTGAGTGCATGCGTGTATTCGAGTGCACGTGTGTGCGCGCATGTGCTAGTGCGTGAGTGCGTGTGCTAGTGCATGCGCGTGTGTGTGTGTGTGTGCGTGTGGTAGTGTGTGTTTGTGCGTGTGTGTACGTGTGCGCGTGTACGCGTGTGTGCAAGTGCGTGTGTGCGAGTGCATGCACGTGAGCGTGTTCGAAGTCATGCGTGTGTGCGTGTGAGCGTGCGTGTGTGCCAGTGCATGTGTGTGCGCGTGTGTTAGTGCATGCATGCGTGTGTGCGTGTGCTAGTGTGCGTGTGCTAGTGTGAATGCGTGTGTGTGTGAGTGCGTGTGTGGTGTGCGTGCGCATGTGTGCGTGCGTGTGTGTGTGAACTCACTTGCTAATGGGGTTCACGCTCGCTTCTAACACAGACAGGCACTTGCAACAGCGGATGTTCTCCGGGAATTCTTGAATGCCTGGGTGCGCAAAGACAAAGATCCCCGCCCCGATTATAGCCGCAGCAGGCTGCTGGGGCAAGTGCTGGTAGCGAACAGAACACCTTACGCCACATCTCATCGCAAACATTCGAAGGGCGCCCCCATCGGCAGCTGTCTCTGCGTGGCGACCCGGCACCTTGCTAACGAGCGGGCATCAGTCTGCCAGTCGGGGGGCTGCAGTTGTTACTATGCACAGTGGTTGGGTCGCCACGGTGGCGAGATGTTAACTACCTCGCCTGGTACACAGGAGGTCGTGGGTTCGATCCCAGACCCTACGAGATGTTAACTACCTCGCCTGGTACACAGGAGGTCGTGGGTTCGATCCCAGACCCTACGAGATGTAAACTACCTTGGCTGGTACGCAGGAGGTCGTGGGTTCGATCCCAGACCCTGTGAGATGTTAACTACCTCGCCTGGTGTACAGAAGGTCGTGGGTTCGATCCCAGACCCTGTGAGATGTTAACTACCTCGCCTGGTGTACAGGAGGGCGTGGGTTCGATCCCAGACCCTGTGAGATGTTAACTACCTCGCCTGGTACGCAGGAGATCGTAGATTCGATCCCAGACCCTGATGAGATGTTAACTGCCTCGCCTGGTACGCAGGAGGTCGTGGGTTCGATCCCAGACCCTACGAGATGTTAACTACCTCGCCT